>NC_079535.1:772927-877927 GCF_003711565.1 Takifugu flavidus | reverse complement strand
TGTAGTTCCTGCTCTCATCCACCTGGTAGGAGCCTTCATCCCTGTTTCTGTACTTATACATGGCGTACAGAAGGATGAGGATGCACAGAGCGGCGGCCGCCACTATTCCGATGACCATCCCGGTGGTGCTGCTAGATTCACGGACTACCTCCGAGGGCCCTGGAACACGCCTGACGCCCGGTTCTGTGGGGAGTGCTGTGGGTATATTACGGAACATTCGGGAGGTTATTAATGGGCTCCTCAGCAGGTTGCTGTCTACCTCAAAGGATGTGGGCAATGGAAGCAACGTTAGGTCAGGTTGGGATTTTAGCGCGCGGTTATTCATTTTGCCGGCCATAGTACTGTGGAGGGTTGCGGTGGAGGCAGAGGTGGCGGTGGTGCGGCTCTGGTCGGCGGTTAGCGGTATGGCAGTAGTGGTAGCACTACCGTGTCTGAAGATTGAAAGTTGGTTGGATCTAAAAGTCTTGGGTGTGTGAGCTTTGTAGCCACCTTGAAAGCCTGACGTGGACAAGGTCTTATCTGTTACCAAGGAGAAGGTGGTGTAAAAATCTTCGTCATCAGTGGGGGGCAGGTTTGACTTGAACGCTTCCCCAGAGCCATACCCCGATATCACCAAGCCATCATCATCACAATCATCGCTGCCTCGCGGTCCGACAAGCAAGGTACCCCCGCCTCAGTGGCCTTGGACTGCGACTCTTTGGTGGTCTCAATAATGGTGAGGAGTGGGTGGTGGATTGAGGGAGTGAGAATGAAAGGTGCACGGAGGAGCTACAGAGGGGTGTACTAATGGATCCTCACTTGGTATGACTACCTCAGCTCCTATGGTTGGGAAAAAAAGAAGTATAGTCATGTTAATTGGAAGCATGCAATGTGTGTTTAGACAGTTTGGTCTGACATGGAGAACACCTAGTATCCCATTTTTGGATGTTGCCTTTATTTCTTATGAAATGCAGGTCAGTACAATTGTAATAGTCAGCTTACGTGTCTGCATTTATTAAAGACTATCCGTAGACTGCAACCATGGATAAAAAAAAAACCAACTGATAGTATCGATATTGTTGCGGGACCTATTAAAATGTAAACTAACAATCTAAAAGCTTCAGCTTGAGGGCTTTGTTACACCTTTCTTACCTTATTTGTGAAAAGCTACTAAAATTATACTTATAATAATTAAAAGGATGCTGTCGTTAGTCATTCTCAGTCTCAGAATAATCAATAAGAAAAAGAAAGAAGCAAATAGAACCACAGAACATGCAGCAAATTCAGGTATCATTTCTTCAAATAACCACAATAACATGTGTAACATCTATCAATGGCATTGTTTTCAAGTAAAAGTTATAGTCTTATCATTTTTTTCTCAAATGCAGAGCTGCTTCAGTGCCAAAAGACTCAAAGTATTTCTTTATGATTTGTCATTTGTACACTGGTGTCACATGTGGAACCAAAAGAATAATCTCAAAGCCAAGGCTATAAACCTTTTAATTCAAGGTCCAGAATGTAGCAATAAACTAACAAACAAATAAATAAGGCTTTACCTATGAATATATGATATCTTTGAAACTACCTTTTTCCAGTAACGCTGCAGTGACCGATGATGTATTGGCATTTTATGGTGTTATGGATGAGCTTTCCAATTAAAGCTGTTTCTTCATGAGTCCTTCAGGGCTCAATGATTTTTCCAATCAATAAGCATTTCTAATGATTCAGAGCAGCTTTGTGGTTGAGAAAAACCTCTTTGGCTATAACTTTGTCTGTATATGCTGTCAATGGCTGAGCCTGAAGATTTCCCCTCAGTGACACAGCACTCTTGATGACTGGTGCATTTTGGCCAGTTCTCAATGGTTTCAACAAAGTTTGTTTATTTATTGGCTACGTGAAAAGGATCAACATCTTTCTTGCTCATGATTAATCAGAAACGTTCAATGTTGCAGTAGCAGCACCACCGAGGGAGCTAGACTCCAGTCCCTTACTCAGCTGCTTCATGCTGGATATTTGGTATATGTGCATGTGGACACACCTGCCGGCACCGAGTCACTGCGGTTGCGCCTAACCTCGGTTGGTCTGTTTCACCCGTGTTTTGGCACCATGCTAATAACCAGCTGTGCTTTCCATTCTGTATTGCTCTCATGTTTTACATGGATTTTGCTACCAGAGTTATTTATTGGCATAAATGCTGTCACTAATGAGCAGCACACTGCTTCCATTGAGAAGGAACCAGCAAAGTTCCAAAAGGTTTTGTGGATTTTACGACAATTTATTAGGGTGAACACTCACAGCGCCATTGACACATTTACTGTCTGACTCACAGATCAACACAAAACAGAGACATTCTTATTCTTATCCAAGCAGACTGTAGACAATGTCATTCTTTTAAAACTTGCTAAAGTAAGCAGCTTAATTAGAGATGCAGTCTGCAATAGCTGCACAGAGAGCATACAGGTAGTACATGTAGCACCAAGAACAGATGTGGAGCACCCAAAACCCAGTCAGAATTTGGGACTAAAACAGGCTGAATTGTAGAGGACTCCGAATCACAGATCGTGTGTATCATTAAAGAATCTATGCAAAGGAATGAACCTAAACATACAGAATCTAAGGAGAAAGGAAAGTTCCCTCAATCCTGGGTCATTACTCTTTTGAAGTGGCCTGTTGAAAGCAGAGCTGCTCTCACCTGATCCTTCGTGGATCTTACATGAACTGAATCTACGAACAGTATCATGGATAGTATTTTCAAATGCTGTGGATGCCTTTTCCTCTGAAGGGTAATATTTGTCACAACAACAAATCCTGTACAATAACTGAATTTCCTTATAGAGCACAACGCACTGGGAATGTAAATCATTGCAACTCTGCTACATGTGCCACCGTGTCATTAATAACCATCTTTTTATTACAAACTGCATCTCAAAAAACCAACACAGAAAATAACAAAGCAGCTTCAAGACACATCCAATAATGAAATCATGTGTACTGTGAACTTACATCAACATATTGCCCGCATGATTTAGGCAGGAAAGAAAAGGGGAATTTTTAAAGGAAATGTTATTAAGAATGTCGGATAACAATTTAGTACCAATAAAGATCCTTTAAGTATATCGTAGATTGTGTTCTTATAACACAACGGTGCAGGGAGGCAACAACACATACATCCACACCACATGACATAAAAATAAACACCAGAATTCTTTTTTTCTGTTTTCTTTTTTCCTGCTAAATAGAATTTGAAAAGAAAACAATTGATATTTACATCTTCTTCATTGCAATCATTTTCAACAGTATCTAAAGTCTATTCATCTTACAATTTTTTGCTTATATTGACTGATGTAAAAGGGATGGCCAAATTCATTTATTAATATCTTGAAGACAAGGGAGAGGGTGAAGAAGGGCTCAGACCTATGAACATACTACATAGGAAATGAGGATGATGAGGGTGACAGTGTAAGTCAGGTGCCATGTCCATGTAAAGGCAGTACGAAGCGGTCGGGCGGCATTAGAGTTTTGGGCTGTAAGGAAGGGATGGGGATATACAAACAATGAGCAATATACATGCCCATCTACAGAAAAGAACAGAACTCTAACACTGACAAGTCTGACAAACCCTAAACTGCAACTTCTTAGCCATGCAATTCATTGGTTTGGTCTTGGAGTTACAATATTATTTAGCAAAGATCAATTTTGTCAAGAGCAATAACCAAATAAAACCTTAAGAATGGATGAGACGTGGGTGTGGGACTGCTTCACCGACTCATTCGTGGGCTTGCCTGTGCATTTCAAAAAGTTTGGATGATCTTTGTTGAGTTTGTTTTTTTTCTAGTTCACGATTTAAAGCAAATTAAAAGAAATGCACAAGGTGGTCACTGAAGTAGTTCCAATAAAGTCAATGGGTTAGATAATACTGAACAAAATGAGATGAGAATTCTCTTAAAAACAAAGAAACCAAAAAAGATGTAAATGTAAAAAATAAAATAAAAAATCAAGCACCATTGAACAAGCCAGGTAAACAGAACCAGAACCCAAATGCCAGTGCTGAAGTTGTTAGGTAGCATGCAGGGAATATGAGTGGTACAAACTATCAAATGGGAAATGTTCTGATAACGAACGAAGCCATTTAACACGCACGCCAGGGAGAACAGGCAGAACTCTGAGAGGCTCTTGGCCAGCGGACTGGCTCCTCTCTCAGAGTTCCCATGACAAATCTGTTAGTTCCTCAACATCAAGCGGCCGTGCAGCCTGGTTGGGAGCCACAGAGAGACCACAAAGGCTGACAATGGTGTCTTTATGTCACTAGCTTTAAGATTGTTTTAGTCAGATGATGCTGATGCATGCTTAAAGTAAGTTGCATTTAGGGAAAGTAGGGAAAACACAACAACTTCCGAGCAGGTAAGACTGACCAATGATCCAAAAATGTGAGGTGTACACAGTGTCCCAATCACTTAACGTCCCTGTGGTTTCCACCACTTGACTAGGCTGATGTGACAGCAGCAGAAATGTGGAGGAAACGTGCTCCCAAACATGGTCACACCTCTCTCACACAGCCTGCCACGTTTCCACTTGGAACACTTGTTGCCCCCAAACGAATGAAGACAGAGCAAAAAAATTCCTAAACTCTGGAAGTCTAACTGTAAGTAATTGGAACACAGCTCATGTTTAACTGCGAATGTTGGGGAAGAAAAGAAAACAAAGCTTTATGCTCAACGTGATATAGTGTTAAGATGTGACAATGGCCAAAAGAGAAGCTTAAAGCTGATATCCATGAAATGTGCAGCATCTTTAGACAGGAAAAAGTGGAATCGCATTTCACTTGTCTGCACAACTGCTTCATGTATAGTTTTCACTTGGTGTCTTTGATTCTTGAGCTCGGACGGAAACAGTTTTCAATCTAAATTTTAGTCACTTTGGGACAGGTGATGGTTTAGAAAATAAAACAAACTCTTGTTCTATTTTCTATGCTAACTATTCTAAAATTTAATTGCTTTGTCTAGTCCTTGTTATATTATAAACCAGGAAAATGATTTCTGATCAGGAATCAGGGTAACTCTTTGGAAAGATTAACTGGCATGATATTAACAGGAGATGCTGAGGGTAGCGTTGTTACAATAAAAAAATCCTTCTGGCAGATGCCATCGCTGGCCCATTTACACCTGGCCTTGTAGTACACCTGCCAGGCTGGTAGTCAGCGCTAGTGGTCACAGCGGTGGACAATTTTGATAGAACGGGTGGAGGTGCTTCCACAAGCAACGGTGAACTGTGAGCCTATGAAACTGCAGAGAACGCGGATTAGAAGACGCATGAGTCTTTTACTCCCACAGTTACTCCTCTCTGCTCGCATACAGAACAGAACGAGAGGGTGGCCACCCTCCTCAGCCAGCTGACAGCCCCCAGCTGTGTGACAGTGACTCCATGTGCCGTGGTGGCCCAACTTGTGGTGAAACCCAAACAGCAACATTATCGCCACGCAACAATGACAAATGGGCTACAATATTTGGTCTCGGACCACCCCTGGAATAGCTGAAAGCCCTCGGCCCTTCTCACATGACCAGGTGGGCCCAACAGAACTAAAGTTTAGTGTTGTTGGGTAAATGGGGCTCAAGTTCTACAGAACAGGGCATCAACCTTCTTTCCTGCAGCAGGATATCTATGTCAAAGTGTCAAAAGGTGGTTCCATTAGTGTTTTAGGTTTGGCCTTCACCTAGGGACCAAGGAGCCTGGCTATAGGGACTCACGCAGGTTATGCCTCTGACAGATCTAAAAAAAGGGGATGATTTTCCTGGTAAATGAGGCCATTTGCTATTTTAGCTTCTTTGGTTTAAACATGTTAGGACTAAAGCAGAGCTATTCTTCAGAGCAGCGTGGGTGATCAGGAGAGAGCTTTAGCTTGATTGGAGCTAACAACTGATCGAGGTTTTTCTCCACCACTCAGACAGATGTCGATACGTCCTTGCGGGAACCTTGGATACCAGCTTTAACCCCTTCCCATTTTTTGATGGTGTAACACGTGATGAATGCAACCCACGTGGATTTGACATGCAGATGACGCTAAAGCTGAAGGAAGTCATAAGATGGCTCAGAGTAAACTACTTGACTCTGATTTGTGATTGAAGGCACTTCCTGGATTATCTTGCTCTTCCCACTCTTTTCTCTACAGTTGTGCTGAGAGCACAGAAATTAAGTGAGACTTCACTGAAGTGTAAATGAGGATGAACCCTTCCAAATCCTTAATTTAGGACAACATTAGACTGTACATAAACCTATGATGTCCCACCTAAACCCAGAATGATAAAACTATGGCTGCTAAAACTGAAAGACCAGCAGTTGGGTCATCGAAAGCAGTTCCTGGCCATGACGAGGGAAGATTCCTTTCTCACTGGATTTTTCCCCCTCCAGTGAGGGGCAATCTAGCTCATGTTTTGTTTAAGCTTTATAGTGAAGCAATGCAGTGAGAAGCAAGCCTTCTCCATGGTCACAGAAGTCCTAGAGGTGAACCAGGTTTCATGTGCTGTGTATTAAACTCACACAGCCAAGTTCCAGTGAAGTCCCAAATTCCTGCATGATTTTTGCCATCTTATGAAGCTAAAAGTAAAAGATGATATGAGAAAATGTGACTGACAAATTAAGGTACCACTTTTTAAAAAGACAGGCAATGTGTTGATGACTGCATTGTGGCAGCAAATGTCAAATGTCAGTGAGAGGAAAAGTGAGTGAGAGAGCATAAAACATGCGGCGAAATGATCGAATGTCAGCAGAAGAAATCCTTTGATGCCACCTGCACCGAAGAAACTGGAGAAGAAGCTAAGCAGCAGGGGACTTTCAGATGTTCCCCTGATGGTTCAGTGGTGGCAAGAAAAGACTTTCTTTGCGGATTTGTAAATGTTGAAAACAGAGTAATAATGTCTCCGAAAAAACCATCACCAAAAACATCATGCAACACTTGGAAGATAAAATAACTGTTAGAGGATTGGCATGGTAGAAGAAAATGGTGTCACAAAATTTAGACAAGAAGGTCATGAAAAAGAAAAAAGAAAAGACTCTTTGACATGATTGCAGCAAAAGAAAGTAGTAATCAAAGCATGCTGCTGTCCAGATGATGCCTGGTTAGAGTGGCGTGAATTTCTGTGTAAACACATGACTGACTGGATGGCTGGGGCCTTGTCTTAAACTTTCTTCCCAAATTGCCATGAATGTCAGGTTACACAACACAGCTGGAAACCCATTTACACACAACCCTTCATCTTTTGGTTGAAAAAATCTGGGAATTGCCATTATAAAAGGGAACCAAGGTTTGATCTCATCCCTCGCAAACACAACTCAAGATCATTGAACATTTCACTGTACATCAGGAGCAGAACGTTCATAAACTCTGGTATTCTGGTACGAATGTTTGCCCTCCAGCAATAGCTTTCCTTTTCATGTGCAAAACACAGAGCTAATGCAGTTGGGTATGAGTTCAATGGATCTAGACCAGAGATGTCAAAAGCCAGTCCTCAAGGGTTGCCATCCTACTGCTCCCACTAAGAGAAGTGGGAACCCAGAATTTTCCCACCTGGGAGGAGAGAACATGCAGCCCTGCAGGGCTTTCGACATACCTGCCGTAGCAAAGACTGTCTGCCCATTGAAGTACCGTGCTTTGTCCAGCACTAGAGAGTTGCTCAAAACTGGTCACGATACAAGCTGGAGGAGACAGACAAGACCAGGGCTGAACCTACTTCAAGAGCTTTAATATTTTTACTTGTCTCCCAGCTCAATCGCCACACTTTGCTTATGTTTAGCACAACCCTCGCTTCCATCAGTGCGTCCCAGGCTTTAGACCCAGGCCATTTTTGGTTGCAAGACCATGGCGTCGGTAATAAATAAATGGGATTGGCCTTTTCCATGTGGCATTTCAATAAACAACGGACTTTCTTCCCACTTTCACCGTAGTGGTCATACTAGTTAGCAGGGCATTTAGCCGCAGAGGTCTGGGTGGGCTGCCAGATGTGCAGCTGGCTCCCACAGTCGTGTGATGGTGGTGTCGCTACTACGTGGTTTGCTGTTCTCTCATTTTGAGCCAAACTATGTGAAAGTCCTAAAACGATAAATATTATGTAAAATAATGGTCTCAAGCCAGTACAATGGAAATTCCCAAAGTCTTTCAAGCAGATTTTCTCAGTTAAAAGTACACCTAAAGTATTTGAGTTTTAATATTTAGGTACAAAACGACAGAGAACATCTACAGGCAAAAGAAGGAGCCAACAAAAAGGCAAAACTTGTACACAGAAATTCAGTGATGTATCCGCTGTTACCAGTGCAAGCCTGTGACGATGGAAAACAACCCATGAGAACCAAAAGTACAAGTTTGCACAGCACAGTGTGTCAGACAGTGGTTAAACGTTCAAATGGGAAGACAAGCGCAGTGTTAGCAGCATCGCTGCAGAGAACATGGTGCACTGGCATTCCAATTTTCTATCCTATTCATGGGCCACATTCTCCATCAGCAGGCCCAATTGGAATGTTTGAAGCATCCATGTTGACTACTTTCAAAGACCCCATGTGCAAGTGTAGCTTATGGAAGTATGATGTTCTGCGCTGTCAAATAGCTGCACTTGCTGAACTTTCAGCATGGTAGTTCAACATTTGAACAAGTTCAAATGTTCTCAGCTTAGATTTGAGCTTTGTGAAAAACAATCCAACCATCCATGGATTGGGGAATGTGGTGGTGTAGCTTTCTGCTGTCCCTACACCAGCTCTTCAGTGAAGTTACACTTGACACAACCATGGGGTGTGATGCTTTGCGATAGTCCAGATCCTCGGGTGCAGATGAGTGAAAGCACGAAGAAAGCAAGCAGATGCAAACTAACCTAGCCCACCTGGATTGTTGGTCTCACATTCCTCCAGGTCCTCATCGTCACTTGAACACTCCGCAGATGACCCGATATCATCTGATGTGTGCTTCTTGGACAAAACATCATTCCATGCATTGCGATCAGATGCGCCAACAAGACAGGGGCAAGAGGAAAACAGTTTGAACCATATTGTCATGATGTGAGCAAATTTCTACCATGTAGATGAAGCTGCTCATACCTGCACAGTCGAGGAGGATCTGTGTTTGCGCGTGGTGGTCGTAGACATCATGGTGGTGGTCTCAATGAAGGTTGTGGACATCTCTGATGGCATGGCGGTGCTGCGAGCTGAGCCAGCTACACTGGGCACGTCCCCGACCAACCTCACGCTGCCATTTATTTTGACGTTAGCATTGCCCTCTGCAGCCATGCTCAACACTTTGAGGCTGTTGTAGTAAAGGCCCGACAGTTGGCCCTGAAATGGCCTGCTGCGATCACTACCACCGATAGCGACGGTTGCTTGGGTGTTGAAAATTGTTAGCTGCCGTCCTAGAGAAGACATTCGAAATGTAAAATAGTTGGAACAGAGGAAAGCGACGTCTGCTATGCACCGAGAAGCAGTTGAAATTGAGCGTGCGGTGTGAAACGTTGTGCACTAAGCAGTCCTGGCAGAGCTTCAACAGAACCAGTGGCACCTGCCCTGCAGGCTTCAGGCGCTCCTCCCAGAATCTGCCCAAGCTGAATGTATAACATTCCATCGAGAGTAGACAATTCATTCAGACTACTCTGTTTTTCCTCTCGGTGCAATGACAGACCATTAAATAGCAACATTTCTTCAAGTAGCACGTTGTAGCTATAAGAAAAGTGCTACATTTCAAAGCTTAGAGCTTCAAGAGGAGGTTGACAAAGAAATCCTTTGGTCATGTGGGAAGTTTGTTCGTCATTAACCTCCAGCATACGGCTTTTCTACAGCTATCAGCCGTCTGTTGTTATGGGTTTTTGATTAGCACGCCAGCATTTTTGGGTGAACATCATTGTTTGATTAGAGAGTGACACAATCAATTATTGATTTTACTACCGCGAAATCAAACTTTTACAAAAAAGTAAATTGTTGGCCTTGCGGTACGCCTCTTGTAGAATTTAGACTTATTTGATGACTTGTAGTGTATAAACTCTTTGAATTGTGCTCTCATGCAGACAGATTTATGTTCAAAGTTTTTGACTCCTGCTCCACTGAACCTTCCCCATGAAATGCACAGAAATAGAGTCAGAGGGACAAAATATTTTTACAGTTTTATAAATATGAATATGTTGTGAGGCCAATAGGTATTTTGGATTTGATATTTGAATATGTAAAAGTAGTCCCCCCGCGACCCTCAGTGGAGAAACAAGCGGTAGAAAGTGAGTGAGTGAGTGAGTGAGTGAGTGAGTGAGTGAGTGAGTGAGTGAGTGAGTGAGTGAGTATATGGGCCTTCAGGGTTTAGCAATTATTTCAGAGGTTGCTCTCCAAAAGCACAATATTTGACATTAAAGACTATGAGTTTAATACTTTTCTAAATTAGACATCATATTTTATCAATGTTGGAAACACTTTATAATATTTGACGGTTCATTTAAGTTTCAGCTCGGAAATAAATTGAAGGATATATACGTGTGTGTGTGTGTGTGTGTGTGTGTGTGTGTGTGTGCACGTGTGTGTGTGTATGTGTGTGTGTGTGTGTGTGTGTACAGGCAAAAATGTTCCATTTGACATCCTCAATGTTCTCATTCGGACGTTGACAGTTTTCCAAAGCGGCATTGTACAGAATGATAAAAAGAAAAACGTGCTCATGTGATATTACCTTTCTCTTGTAGCCACTCTTCTACCGGTCTGGCGTATTTGAAAGGAATTTTCTTATTGGCCATTTGATAGCGTTCAATGTCGCTGTTTCCTTTAAAGTTTAAAAAGACATTTATAAAGACATTTATAGATTACCAGCATCAGCCCACAGTGTTTCTTGCTGAAAAATAACATGTTTTGAAAGTATTATACCTAAAGATTAGGGTTTGATTAAATGTATTTTATTGGCAAAATGTCTGTGGTTTAGAAGATATAAAATGGTTCTATGTAGCCATTTCTTTAAAACACTAGAGTCCAAATAATTTAAATACAAAGTTCAAGTCCGATTATTGAATCAGATTTTGTAAAGTTTATATTTGCATGTTGGTTTTTATTTGTTTATTGCCAGACTTGTAAATGGGCAAGAATATACTGTATATTGTCTGATGTTTGCTAGAAGGTGACATGGAAATGATTATCATATTGTCTTATTAAAGGCAAGTGTGCACCAGGCGTCTGAGCGCTGCACAGCTTAGTTCGTAAAGTCTGTCTAATGAAGGCATCCCTGCTCAAATGAAAGCAAAAGCTCCAAATGTGATGAGCTCCTGATTTCAGCGCCTCCACCATCATGTGCCCTGTCCCAGCGGACAGCAGCCATCTGAAGACACCAAATGACCTGTTGATGCCCTGAAATGGGAATAGATAAACTGTGTTGTCGCCCTCCTTGGAAGTCAAAGGAGTTCTACGCCGCATTTCCTGACGTTACAACATGACCTTGTGGCTCCGTGTGTTAAATTTAGGGATGTGTAGCCAGTTTGGGGATGTGCAGCATGAAGAAAATCACCTGGGAATGACAGCATGTACTTTCTATATTGATTGTATTTGATGAGTCTTGTACCTGTTGGGAAGTGTTCATTGATTGCCCAGTTATCCACCTGCAGGGTAGCATTGCCACCATTCCTTGTGAAGCGGACAACATGATATTTCCCATCATTTACTGGCGTACTGCTTTCTTCCACACTGATATCCACTGTGCCAATGTTAAATGTCACTCCAATTTTCCCTTGTTGCTGAAATGAACACAATGGACAGCTGTCACGATAGTGCATCGAGTCAGATGGTTGCTGATGTGCACTGCTGAACATACCTGTGCGCCTACAAAATATGCTAAACTACAGACTTGAAGGTACATATATTATGACACATGATGGGTTTAAGCGGTTCTCTAAAAACCTTGGAGAAGTCATGCTTCCTGATTGAAGTATCCTCAAGCTATTGGTCCCAGACACATTCTGCTCTAAGTAAAAACATCTGCAGACTCACTATATGCAGCATCATGTAGTCGCCCAGACCCGAAGCACTGTCGATCCGGACCAGGACGCCATCCTTCAGGGAGGTACTAAAGCCAACGGTCAGCCGGTCCGTCCTTGTGCTCGGCCTCTCGTTGGCTGGCCAGTTAAACGTGATTAATCCTCCTCCTTTTCCAAAGATATATGTTGTTCCAGCTGAACAAAGAGCAGATGAACAAAAGACATAAAATGAAATGAACCAAGCAAACAAACTCATCTCTCATGACGCTAATCCATGCATGTGAGGGATCACCAGGCACACGCAGTAAAGGAGCAGCTCGTTACGTCACGCTAGAAATAGCAGCTACAACTTAGCTTCAACCCTGTTAAAAACAGCAGTGTTCATTGGGAGGAGGCTGTGGCTCCCTTAGCTTATCTTGGTCAGCAACCCCCATGCTCAGTTTGAGCAGCTCCCCTGCTAAGTTGCAACCTTCAGTAACGGAGACAGGATGGTATTTTTCATTTCCAATAACAGACGTTGCTCGGGAGACTTTGGGTTTGACGATGAATAAAGCATGTAGTACGCTCAGATGTCAAACACTTGAGGCTTCTCTTCATTCTTTCCTGGATTCAGGTACGGTGGATGAGAAGTCAGCAAATCCAAAGTTTAAAAAGAAATTTACAGATACATTTCAAAACACATGAACCACTCTTTGTCCCAACAAATTTAATGGAAATGGATGATGGAAGTTATCACATTGGTGGTTCATGTCAGAAATTGCACATCTGCCCTAGGGGTATTCCCAAAGGTCCTGCAATGGGCTTTGAAATGGAAAGGGAAGAGGCAGGGTCCATATGCAACCCATTTCAGTCCGGCTTTGACTTTATTTCCAAAGTACCAGTATCTTCCATGTCCCGGTCGTGTGCCGGATTCATTTCTAACCAACATGGCTCCTTCACAGACCCCCCACATCGTCCTCCCATGATTCCTCGCTGCTCCTTCCATTCTTGAAGGCAGTCTTTTATTGGCGATCACACACTTTTCTCTTGCCACTCGAACCTGCTTCTTCCCCTGTTCTTCACAATCTGTTGGTCAGTTCTCCATATATTCTACTCATTTTTTAGAATGGTCTTGTCTTCTCAAGTGAGCCTCCTGGACAGGAATATGGACTTTGTTTCTTTTCTGCCCATTATTTTATTGAGTACAGAATAAGGAGCTGCCCCCCTTCTGGATCTCAACCTCTTACTGTCCAGCTCATCTGTGTAATTACCTAATAATGAGTGATTCAGAGATCTAGGAAGATATTCCCGTTTCCTCTTCACTGTTTATTACGTGTCCAATATATTCTCTAATAAAAAGACCATTTTGTGGTTTTTAGTGCTAACCCAATGAGCCAACATAGACAAGTAAAATTTGATTTTAGTTTACTGCTGATCACAAACAGGAGGAGAAAGAAAAGATTATTTTTGTTTGGTTGGACTTGTCCTGGTAGACCAGCAGAGTTTGATGGTGGACTGGACATGCAGCTGTAGTTCTTATCATTTCATTGAATGAGGTCTTTGCTTTGGTCTTGTGCTCTTTGATATGATCGGTGCAAGAGGCACAGGAGAGGATTTTATGAAGAACACATAATTCAGTGTCACCTCACTGTTCTTCTTCTCAATCCAGGACTTTATTTCTTCAGATCGATCCTCCCAACAACCACCTCCTTCTGAACAAACTACCGGCCTTCATCCTCCCTAAACCCACAGTAACTTATAGGAACCCTTCTGTATCCTTTCTCCCCCACAGCCGAGCTCTATGCCTTTGAAGATGACCTCTGACCTCCACACTGTTACACAATGGAACCCAGAAACAGACACACAAAAAAGTGTCCTTGCTGTGCATATCCTAACTGTACTGTAGTTAGAAATTCCTCCTAGATTATAACCCACTTCCCTGACAGGTTAGGGTTAGTTACTGGGCAGAAGGTGGACACCTTGATGGTCCCCTAGTCCAGTTCTATGTCTCTAGCTCCGCTCCATACAGTCCATCCACAAGAGCAGGTCTTTTCTTTCCAAGCAGGAGTCAAACAGAGAGATCAAGCACTTGATCCATTGTTGGAGATCCACAATCAACAGACATCATCACCACCAACAATCCAGCACAGGCAACACAACAGGCTAACTGACAGAAATCGGAAGCCAACTTTGACACCATTCATCAGGTTCCACCTCCTGAAGAGGTTCATTTCCACTGACCTCAGTGCTGGCTCCAGTAAAGCTCTCAAGGCCATCCAGAAAAGTTCCCCCTGAGGAGGTGTGGGAAATTTCTCATGTTGCCGCTCCCTCCTCCCAGCTGCAGCCGTCTCTTCGGAATGGTTAGGTTCAGAGCTCACAGCACTGTTTATTGCTGCTTGTCTCTGCCATCATGATATTGGCCATGTGTGTCGTGCACATTTGATTTAGCGTTGCTGCCATTATCATGACACCTAGTTACACTGACTCTAATTCACCTGACACCTGATGTGGTGGACCGATATGTTGAGCAATGTGATGAACCAAAAACATGCAATGCACAAAACAGAGGCGTTTTCACATGCACGCGTATGTGTGCGCACTCACGGTCGTTGCACTGTGTGCCTGTGTAGGAGGTCATGGAGCAGTCGCAGGTGTAGTTCTCCCATTGCTGGATGCAGATGCCCATGTTTGCACAGGAGTCCTCCTGACATGTGGTACTCGGACCTGCAGAAGAGCAAACGTCACACTTTTATAGCGTTTGGCTGGTAACGTTGCTATGGAAACCTTCAGTGCTGTTGTCCTTTTTATGACTTTTTCTCGTCATAGAATCTGTGCACATCAATAATCCTAGACTTGTAGAGGTGTAATAGCAACACCATTAATGGCTGAAACATGAGGAAAAGCCATGGAAATGCTGTGCAGCGCAGTCCTTTCTCACACTGCTGCCACCACAGGATTAATGTAATCCACGTGGTTATTCTGATCTGGCGCAGGCCCACTGCAGAGAACAAATCGCCATGGTTACTCGTGCAATAAACTTGACCTGTTTTTGTGCTGCTGTCTCGAGGCTATATGTCCTGGCTTAAGCCCTGAGCCTTGTTCTGTGCAACGCCTGTGTCTCACCTGTGTGCAGCAACCGACTGTCATTAGTGAAGTGTCCAGTGATCCCCCTTGTGTTTGTTCTTTGGATTTGAAAGCATTGAAACCTTAACTGGTCCCATTCTGTCTGCTCACTGGGTTTTGTTAGCATGCCTGCGGCTATGAACCTGAGATAAAAGGTTTAGACTGAAACCAATTTAAGGGCTAGTTTTTGCCTCCTTCAGCATGTTAATAGGTTCCGCTAGTCACCGTAGAAGGGGAGCTGTTCCTTTAAACAGTTATTCTCACTCTTATACATGCGTTTCATAAAATACTGTCCAGATTCACACGTTTGAAGGATATTATTTTGCAAAGTTGCTTGAAAAATGTTGTCCTGTAAAGAGTTTGGACTCAACAATTGCCTTCCATTCCCCATTCAGCCTGATCAAACTCGCGTTTCCTATTAAAGAGAAAAGGACTGGAGTCAGAGTCCTAGCCTGTGCTAGCTAGCAAGCTGCCTTTCATTAATGGTTCTCACACTACAGAGAGGCCAGAATAACTGGAGCAGAGCTGTGACCGGTGCCGTTGTCTTGGTGTCCAGACAGAGCTGCTCACTCGGCCCCATGTTTGCATCAGATATTGAATCTTCAAGCTTGTGGATAACAGATGATCCATCCATCGCCACCAGGGTCGCTTTGTGGTTGGGATGCAAATGCCACTAGATAAAAGTGGTGAGAAAATGATCTGAATAACTACTAAGTAATGCGTCGCTGCTACCCTTCTGGAGTCACGCCATCCCACGATTCAAGGTTCTTGAAGCTCAAAATAGCTGTTGAAAACTTTGTTTCTAAATGACATTCAATTACAAACGAGGGCGCAGCCTCAATGAGGACTGAAGATTTTAATAAAGGATAAATTAATCTATTAAATAGAATAAGTCAGTTTCAAAGTAAAGCTTTTCAGTTCCTCCTCTTTTATCTTTTATTTCATTTTCTTGCTTTTGTGCTTTTGGAACCTAGCCTGGTATTCACACATCATGTGGCATGCATTTTATATTTTAAGTAACCACAAAGGGTTTGGGGTTGGGTTTGGAGCATTAGCGTTAGCCCTGATCAGGAGGAAACGATGAAATACTCCTCATTTGAGAAGTACAATTGTTTTTTTAATTAAGTCACTCTGTGTTCTCTTCTCAATAAAAGTCATTCACAGTTCACAATGGTCAAATATTTGTTTCAATAGGAAGTCTCAGTTGATGGTTTTGCCCCTCATAGATCCGATCTAGCAACCAGTTGCTGCTCGGGAGCGCAATTGGGACACGGAAGACCAGGATTGTCCAGACCTGGTCCTCAAGGGCGAAGTCCAGCCGGGTTTTCTCTCTTACCAGGCACAAAACTCCTCCACCAAGTAAAGTGGGATGTAAATGACTGCGTTGTCTGCGTGGTAGGACAGAAATCCCGGTTGGGTTTGGAGCCCTCGAGGACGCGGATCCGACACTCCGGTGTTAGACTGTCACATATATGCAGTGGTGTTCTCTAGCGGCAGGGCGAAGAACTGCCAGAGCTGAAACGAGTCTGTGTGTGACGTGATGAAAGCTGGGGTGAGATGCACACAGTCACTGGTGACACCACTCAAAGGTCTGTTGGACCGAGCATGAAATAAAGGAAATCACACATCAAAATGAAGCACACGGAAAAATGGGAGATAATGCCACGGACAAGACCAACATACTATGATTGATGACATTTTATTTGAAGAATAAATCAACCATTACCAATAATAAATCACTTTTTACAGTACATCCAGCACATTTATCAAGCACACAAAATGTTGTCTCTTATTTCAGCACATCAAACATCATATGTGTGTCCGACATGAGCTCCATATATATGAGAAACATACTCTCCAGTCAAGCAGAAAGATGTGGCAGGAGGAAAATGACACATGCAAACAGCAACAGGCTGGCCTATGAAACCAGAACCTGGAGAGGATGACAGGAAGACAAGAAAATAAAATGAAAACACACTGTTTGATGTTGCTGGAGGGAAAAATTTCAACTTTACCACAAATCTTTTGTGTCTGATATGTCCCGGAGCTATGGACAGGAGGTACAGCTGCTCAGCACTGGCTTGCTAACAAAACGGCTAAATAAACCGTGTCTCCTCAACCTGTCTGTCTGTCTGTCTGTCTGCCTGCCTGCCTGCCTGCCTGCCTGCCTGCCTGCCAGTCAGTCAGTCAGTCAGTCAGTCAGTCAGTCAGTCAGTCAGTCTGTCTGCCTGCCTGCCTGTCTCTGTCTGTCTGTCCACCCGTCTGCCCATCCGTCCGCCTGCCTGCCTGCCTGTCTGTGAACCGAATAACAAAAAGGTTTTGAACAGATGTTAATTAACCGTTGCCAATGAACACATGATTATATTTTGGCCAGGTTGCAGCTTCTGGAAGGACTTTGATCTCCCAAAGATCAAAGCCCCTTCTGTGTTGCGTAGTCATGTATTACTCGTGCCTACATTACGATGATACGGGTCACAATATTTGGAGGAAGGAGCTGCTTGGCAGGGTTCAGCATTCTCCGAGGGCTTTTGACTAGTTTCAGGTGTGTCAGAATGTTTCTGTCTCAGAATGCAGAGCTGTGAACAAAGATGGTGGTGAAGAGATGCTGGTGGTTTGGCTCAACTCTAGCAGCAGGTGCACGATGTCACCAGAAGGGTCAGCAGCATAAATGGCCTCCCATAGGGAGAGGTGGAGCCGCAGCTGCTGTTTGCGTTCAGCAGGGAGAAGAGGCCATCCGAGCTTGAGTTGAACTTGAAGTATGTGTTGTAGAAGTCTAAACCCGCCTGAGATCTGAGGGACGGTGTACCTTCGCATCCACGTTCAATCTGCCCACTGCGAAATAGAGCGTCACTCAGGAGGTCTGGCAGGCGCCCGTTGAGGTCCACAGATGCCAGGCAGCCCTGGAAGCCCTCTCTGGAAGCCACCAATTTGGGCAGATTGCCATACATGCCTGGACCGAGTCCAGCAATGAAGAGATGACCTGCAGGGTGTCAGACAGACAATGGAAGGTGAGCAGGACAGGAGGTCAGGACACCATGCTTGGTCCATATCTGGCCTGGTTCTGCTAGACATTTATTCTAGGTGTCACTGAATAAAATGAACAAATCTGTTGAAAGGAGCACTTTGGTGTGGTATCCCAGCTAAAAGCTAACATTAAACAAGTTCTATTTTTTTTGGATGCTAATAAATGCTAAATCACAGCTGTGATCCTTTTGATGAATGAGATATTCTATCTATCTTTGGTCTTTTCTCTTTCTGAAGTCCAGAATTTTGCTTTTCATAAAGCAGAAGATCAGAGCTGAAAGTCAACCTTGATATGGGATAACTGATAGGAAAAGTTATCTGTGACCGATAATAAAGGAATGCAGAAAAATTTCCCAACCTTTCAGGTCCAGGTTCTTGGCTCCATTGATGCTCTGGCTCGTGGTGGTAGCGTCTACCTTCAGTGTGTGAGTGTTGCTGTTGTCTCGGGTGATGGCTACATTGTGCCACTGATTGTCATTCAGCGCCCGCTCACTTTTGCCTTTGATCAGATTGGGTCCATTTCCAAGGTCAAACACGTAGTGGATGTATCTGCGAGGACATTCACCATTTAGTGGTTCCCCAACATTCGTGGTTCACAGACTAAAGCACACTGCAAGGATTCAACGGCTTTAACACACAACTGATGCCTCAAATAGAACTGTTAGCCTTGGCTGCAAATCCAACCTAGTCAGGAGGACATGGATAACAGTAGCATTATATCAACAAAATATAACATTAATGTGTCATATTTACCCCCCCCCCCCCAAAAAAAAAAATAAAGAGATTTGTGAAGCATATTGCTGCCACACCAACCAAAAAGTGGCTTCCTCAGTACCACCGTATAAGCAGAAGTCAACACCTTCTTTATAACAACATAAAAATGTGATTTTAAGGAGATACATGTGAAAGAATTGAAACAACAGATTACCTTACCTTACCAGTACCTCACACAGAGTATGTGTGGCAGCAAGACGCTTGCGTCCAATATTGACTAAATATGAGATAAGACTTTATCCCCCTCGGGGAAACCTCTGGGAACACAGCAGCAGCAGGAAACGGTGCATCAGCAAATTAAAAAAGAGACTTACCCTTTCACTAGCTCCACAGCAATGAAGTCATTTCCATCCCCAGAGTTGAAAATGATGAATCCGTCAGGAGAGGTGGTCTTGAACTGGAAGAAGAGGTGCATGGAGGCGTAGGCCTGCAGCGTGGCCAGACTCAAATAGCTGCTCTTGGTTTTGAAGGTAACGGGGTCGGCGATGATAGAGCGAATCCCAAAGCGAGCATTTAGCTCGCAGTAATCAATATCTCCATTCTTGCACAAGTCAATGTAGAGCATGCCATTGAATCTGTGGAAGGGCACAACAGGAAAGGGTGTTTCAACTGGCCGTTTTAATGGTGTGTGCTCCTCGCTTAAGTGCAAAACAACACCAGTGAATTGATCATTAATGCCATGCTTGGGCTCCTCTCACTCAGCATTTGTGGTTCTTTAACTTGTTCTACATTTTTTAGCACCTAAGACGCCGACACCAGCTACAAATGCACTGTTGCTGTAACTGCTGGGACTGGAAACCGAGTGATTCCCACAGATGCTTCCTCCTTTCTGTGAGGGCAGCAGGTGAGTAGACACACCAGGCAGACAACTCTTCCACCTGTCACTTTTCCACCTGGGACTCTTCCACCTGGGACTCTTCAACCTGGGACTCTTCCACCTGGGACTCTTTTACCTGGGACTCTTCCACCTGGGACTTTTCCACCGGGTTTTCTACTGGCATTGGTAAAAGCCAGCTGGATAATGGCCCTCAAGTGCTGGATTCTGAACCAGCAACCAAAGTTACCAAACATCTTATAACTAACAACGTCTTAAGCATTCAGCCTATTATGAATTTTTCCATATTCGCTCACATTTAGCTTCTCAATACTGCTGGAACAAACATGTGGGAAAGACGGGCTATCATTTGAAATTATGCATCCAATAGAAACTAGAACCCAACTAGTACTGCTGAACTAGTACAAATAAACTACACTTGTTACACAACTAAATATAGGCACAGCAGGACACTTGTCACAGGACAGTGCACAATCTGGATGTTGTTCAGCGTTTTCACAGTACCTAAGACTCTGAAGGTGGCCAATGAAGCTGGACGGTATGCTGGAAACAAATCTGCGTTCTGTCATGGTGCCTGTTTCAATGTTGTGGAACTCAAGACGTGTGTGGTCACCCGCCATCTGGCCTGAAGATGGGGAGGGTGGAGGGGAGGGATTGAAAAAAAAGACAAAAAACAAAAAGAAAAGAGAACACTGTCTGACACTAACACAAAAGGGCTGATTTAAGGAGACAATTGCAGTAGCAGCATTAGATAGATGCAAACTGGTGCTGTTAGCTAAATAGCTCCATGTTTTCTGGGTAGCTGAGTTAAGACCTGATACTGGCAACACACTGAAGCACTCTGTGTCCCACCCACAAGACTAAACATTACTTCAAGCATGTACCAAGTTGATGCAGTTAAGTACCTTCTGCTACATCATCGTCAACCGTTAGCTTGTAGGTTTTTCCGCGGCGCACCACACGCACTGTATGCCATTCATTATCATTGAGCTTTAGACCAGCATACAGGGTCTCCGGTCCCTTGCCTGGGAACAATGTCAATCACAAAGTTAAAAACATCTTGAATCTAAGACCAAACCTTTGTTTTCCCCTGAGCCAGCATGAAATTGTCTAAAAAAAAAATCGCTTGAAAAAAAAAGCCTTCTCGGTTTCACATATTTGTGCTACTAAAATAGGGAGTAAACAAAGGTTTGGTTTAGTCACGAAAAGCACAGAAAAAGTAAATATTGGTGTTCTTTAGTTACCCTGAGTCATTACATCTGCATCTGCGCATAAGGGCTGGGCTGGGATTTTAATTGGCTTTTACTTAGCACTGAATTACTAAATACTTTCACCTTTATCATTTCATTTAATTTAGCTTGTTTATCATCCCCAACTTTTGAATTGTTTTTTTTTTCTTAAACTTCATTTTTATCCTGACAAGGCCCAATTCGGGTGGTCTGGTTCCCCACAGATAGATGTCACTATGGCAACCATCTCTTTCTGTCCCCAGGCTGAAGATCTTAGGGTCTCAGGGTAAAATAACACCATGGACCAAGCTGACTTTGATATGTAGAGGAATTTACCAGGAACCACTGGTTTGGCCATGTTGACCAGTCAACTTGCACTGATCCAGCCAACTCCCTTTTTCCCACAGTTCATGGATATTTTCCATCAAAAGACACATATTTGAAAAGTAACATTGATTTTAGCGTTAGAAACACTTGGCAAATCTAACCCTTTTGTAAAAATGATTTTATTTTTTAGTCCAAAAATTGAAATTTCACTTGACTTTGTGGAATTTGTACTGGATGGAGAACTGGATGGAGAACTATATGATCCCATAGTTTCCAACATGGGCTTTAGAAGAGATACCACCACAATGGGTGCGGCCCCACCCAGAAATTCACTGGCTGCATCATCTAAAAACCATCCATATTCCACAGAGATGCCATCCACAGAGGTCAGCCAGCCATCTTCGTGGTCTTGCTTCTTTTTTTGCACGTTATGCTCGCAACTCTGGAAACTTGGCCCATTTGTGAAATTCTGTTATCTGCAGTTTGTTAAGGACAGCTCCAAGCCCACATTGTTGGAGAGTCAAGCAAAGCTAAACAATCTGAGCATCTTTGAAGGACATACAGAGTTGAACCATGACTACACTGTCAACATTTGGTTTCTTGTAGTTTATTTAGACGTTATTGTAGCTGTTTGCTTTTCATACACAGAGAAAATTCTTCATGTACAGCATACCATCAACATGTAGCAAAATGAAACTTGAGTGTTAACTTACTGGTGTTACAGTTTATCCTGATACAGTCTAGATGGGGGAGAATAAATGACAGATGAAATTGCATCCTTCAAGGTTACTGCTGCAGACATCCAAAAACAAAAAGTCCACCCTTCCGGGGACGCACACATGCAGGACGGCAGCCATTTTATTTATGTTCCTTTGGTGTTTTCAGAAGACAAGACTATCCATGGGATGAATGATTTGAAAGAACATCAGTCGGAAAATGGTCCTAAAGTAGACTGACACCGATATTTCCATCTATTAATTGGTTTTAGATTAATAGTAAAATGGCCACTTGGAGTACCAGCTACATGTGTTTCCCAACACAACGCTGGCTTTTATTCCTCGAGTCTTAATGTCCAACTGAATCAAAGAGTCTGGCTCCGGGCCTCTACGCCAGCATGGTGGCAGCATCTACTCTTGTCAGAGCCACGGATCCTGGAAAGCAAAGTGCAGGTTCATGCAAGTCCAGCTCTGATGGACTATGGAAAAGGCCGTATTTAAATCCAGAACTACTGCCGTCTGCTTTGGGAGGACAGCATGTGTCGGGCACCATGTGGCTGGTAGTTTCATGTGTCGTCAACCGCAACAGAAAAGTGGGAGCAAACAGCCGCGATCCAATCAGCACCAGTACCATGCAGAGGCACAGTAACCCCAGCCATCGCATTTGGAGCGTTGTTTTACACCCTGACAAATTACGGCATGGAAGAATCCAACCTTTGGACATCACGATTTCTAGAAGCTACCCATTGAGCTCTGACAAATCAATGCTAGAACCAAACGTGCCACAGAGAACTATTCTGTGGTCTTGTGCTACCAAAATGAAAGAGAGGCTCTTCTAAAGCCTCCAGCTAACACTTGCTAGTGTTGCTGGTCATTTTTCTGAATGCTAACTGTGGATATCAGCTGTACCTACTAAGTGTTCTTTAAACACGGTTGGACATATTTGGGAGGATGTGGGGTCGCAGCCAGCTGCAGGTTTTACTGGGCTCTGTTCTCGGGCTGTTCACCTGACGGGCCGCAGGCTTAAGGCCTTTGAAGGGGTGAATACCATCTTTTGGCAAAGCTTCATGGGGAATGGAGTTGATGGGTAAGAAAAGACGGAGGCGTGAACGTCCATATGAGACAACAAGCAAATAAAAACACCACCCAGAAAAACAACAAGGTGGCAAAGAAATGATGTCAGGCGGAGAAAAGAGAGAAACATTCTTTGACTCACTCCTGCTGAGCGATGGGCTGATGATTAGGCAACGTATCTGGTGAAGCCACCTCTCAGAATGTCTCAACATACTTTGTTCAAATGTTTAAATACTTACAGGCCTAAAAACGGAGTGTTGCTACATGATATTGTGCATTGTGACTGTCTCAAATGCTCTGTGAACAACAATTTGGGTCCGGTTCCATTGGAACGGGTCAGCATAGTTACTATAGAAACAAAGGTTAGGGTGCTAAAGCCCTTGGATCAAACGTTGGCTAGCTGCTGTGTGTTGTAGTAGATGTTGTGCGGGCACATGTATCCACATTCATACAGAAATCAGATACAATTGTTTAGAGAAGAAACTGAAGGAAAGATAGAAAGAATGAGAAAAGTTAGGAAACCAATTGTCAGCCATCTCATTGGTAAAGACGGAGGGGTGGATGCAGATGGATGGGGGTGGAGAGGTGGAGGGAGCATACGATACCTAAGTTGACCATAAGTTTGACGCGGCCTCCATCCAGCTCGATCCTGAGCGTGTCGGCTGAGTCTCGTGATGTGGTCGCCATGAGGAGGCCGTAGGCCCTCTGGGAGCGGAAGCGCAGCGAGACGTCCTCGGCCTCCGTGTGCATGATTGTTGGCATCACCACCTTCATGTACATGCTGCCATCGTAGGAAAGGATGGATGCCTCTGTGGGAGACAAGCAAGAGTGGCGGAAAACCTCATCTGTCAATGCAGGAAGTGTGCCACCAGCACAGGTGACTGGATTTAAGTCGTTCCGCAGTGTTTCAGAGATGACGGCATTAGACCGAACCAAAAACCCACCTCATAAAGATGGGGACTGACACTTTCTAAGTGACTAGCGTCACATCTTCAGCACTACATGTCTGTCATCATTTAAAAGGACTCTGCTCAATCCCAAATAAAAATCAGGTGTTCTGGTGGCATCCGCGTGCTTTCAAAGTCTCAGAGGGATCTCACTGTCAATGGATCTCAGAAGGAGGAAAAAGGAAGTGCTGAAGACATCAGGTGTAGAAAATACACAGTGGTGACACAGCTAAGAACCCCTGAAAAACTGATGAGAAGATGAGAAGTCATGGGATCAGAGCAGAACTGGTCCAAAATACCAGTCAGTCCTGGCCCCAAAGCTTCAGGCTTCTGGGTGAAACCTGAAACCGGAGAGCACCTCAACCTTTCAGCAGGAGGCCAAAGCAATAAGAGCATGATTCAGCAGAAGCTGCTGCAACTGGCCCAGCCTGAGCCCACTACCTGAGCCAGGAACATGTGGGTGAGCTGGAGTGGCCTGTGCCCAGGAGATGTCCTCTCGCTCTGGGTCAGTTGGGGGAGCAAATCGGAAGGAAAGCTGCTGATCTCCTGCCAGCCAAACCACTACGGCAGTCTGACGGCAGGCTTAGAAATAACATTTCAACATTTTACACTGAGACCTTGGGTTTCCAGAAAGGTGCCTTTAAATAAAATGTATTATTACATCATTATTATTTTTATGAATATAGGATGCTGTTACATTTGCCAATTCCTTCCAGCTCCACTTAATTTTACATTCATCTCTGTCACAATAGCAGCTCCTGCTGCTGTATCCGTTCCCTCTGATGGTATCAGTCGGAGGTAATTATGGTCCTGTCATAATAACCTAACATGATAAATGAAGCAATAATATGCAGGGATATTGTGTGACCTCCAAATGGCCTTTGTTCAGCGCTGCGGCACATGAACCAAACTTAAGTCCTGGAGAAGCAGCAGGAAGGTCTGGTGATAAAGACGGATGAAATCGGAAGAATGATGCAGCAGCAGCAGGACCTCATGGAAAAGGAAAAGGGCATTTGATTGCTTACATCTAACAGTATTCTCACTTTCCCGTGTGGTCCAGAAGAGTATTGACTCTTGACCTAAGATCAGCAGTATCAGATGATGTGAGATGCAGAAATTGAGGATCCCAGGAAAAACATTTGTAATTGATAAAGAATAGAGTGTTTGTCCGTCAGGGCTGAAGTACACCTTAAAGAAATGCCATGTCAGAACTGGGCCGTCGGATTAATTTGGAACATTGTACTTGTGATCTGTCCATGTGGTGAGCAACTCCTTGAAGCTGCCATTAGATGCTGGTCATATAGACCCGTTTCATATAGACCCATTAGCATAGCATGGACCCATTTGAGCGACGTGAAAAAATGGAACCTAATGGGTCTGTTTTTAGTGATGTGTTGTGTGTGATCTTTGCTAACGAACTGTAGATATAAGTAATAAATGTTTGGATCTAAGTGGTGTACCAAATGGGGGAAATGATACCCCACTGTTCTAACCCTGTCTTGAACCACACGTATGACCTCCGCGATGGCTCCTTAAAGGAGAAAGCGAATACAAAAAAAGAGACAAAAGCAAAGGGACGCATCTTTACCTTTCTCACAGGTGCGAGACCAGTAGCCGGTACCAGTACAGTCACATATGAATCTGTTCCAGCCTTCTTTACAGACACCTCGATTCTTGCAGGGGTAACTTTCACATTGCTTGCCGGGCTGCTTGTTGCACGAGGGTTTGATGCCGGCGCCATTTTGGGCCCCGGCGATCTGACGTATGTCTTTACTTCTGCCGTCGATGAAAAGGTCCCGGATACAGCCAACATACCCGTAGTTAAGCATGGCTGTCCAGAGCTCGGTTG
This sequence comes from Takifugu flavidus, assembly GCF_003711565.1. Lineage (NCBI taxonomy): Eukaryota > Metazoa > Chordata > Actinopteri > Tetraodontiformes > Tetraodontidae > Takifugu > Takifugu flavidus. Next base: position 852,105 of record NC_079535.1, on the reverse strand, counting down.
GTAGGATGAGGTTGGTGCGGTCGGTGGGGAGTCCCCCCAGGTACATGTCACCCTCCAGGTCCAGGATCTCACTCTCTCCACTGGCGGTAAATGGTGTCCTTCTGCTGTTGACGGAGATGGTGCCTGAGCCGCGGGGGGGTGGGGGGGAGAAGAGATTAGCCTGAGGTTTTCACCTACTCTTCCTCATCTGAACACCACAAGGTTTTGATTTTAGCAATGTAAGTCCCATCTTTTTCCTGATTATTTGGATTGAAGGGTGTCGTTATAACAACAGAAGGATTCATAATGAAGTACTTATGTACACCAGCCAAACTCACCTGAACGTCCATCTCTCTGAATGTCCACATGATACCAAGCACCATCATTGACCTTTGTTTGGGTTGCCTTGACCTTGATCGTCCCTGAGCCCATGTCCAGCAGGAGATACAGGCTGCCGTCCAGCAACTCCACTGCAAAGAAATCCACCTGTGCAAGGGCACAACTCTTCAGAAATTCAGACATGATGATACAGGGGCTGGGAATGCATGAGGACAGCAGCAGAGCTCATCAGATACCTCATCAGATAGCTCATCAGACAGCTCTGAGATGTATAATAATTACAGAGAATATAACTCGTCTGCTCATCAACAGACGTTCGCTGGGTGAGCTACATTTACTTCTAACGGGCAGCGAGCAGAGCGGAGCATCACACTGTCAAAGCCGGTCTCAGCAGAACTGCTGAGTGCTTTCACAGCACTATAGACACAATCGTTTCAGGCAGGACACGGTTCCATGTTTGTATTCATTTTTCCTCTTCAGGCCCAAAATTATTGTGGCCACGCCCTGTTCTGAACCAAGTGTTTAAACAATAGACAATAGTTCTAATTTTCAAATGTTTTAGGATTTTAAGGATTTCCAAATTGCACAGTGGCGCAGTTGTATGAAACATTAGTTACAGACATGCAAACACATTTGTTTAAATATAATTATTGTTGGAGCTTAATTTAGGCTGACCTTGGTGTTCTTCTGGCTGCGGGCAGCATCTTTGCGTTCTTGGGGTTTGCCATGAGTAAAGAGAATAAGACCATTAGGTTCTGTTGTACGGAAATCAAATGAAATGGATCCCATCCTCTTTGTGTTCCACTTGGGCAGGCTGATGTAGGCCTCTGGGGTCTCAAACGATATGGGGTCCAGGGTTGGCACGTTCTCACACTTGTAGGAGACCTCCCCCTCGATTTTCATTTTAGGGTCCACGATCCGAGCCAATCGAGACAACTCAAGACGAATGTCATTGTTCTTGTACACAACCTGGAATGAAAATGGGAATGTACTTAGTGTTCTTCATTAGCCTATCGCACATTTAGCAACACTTCTCTCCCTTTATATAGATATCCTGCATTGAAATGTTAACAGGAAAGCCTGGTTTTAAAAGTGTTTTATTATTACTACTACTACCTATGGTGGTGCTAGTACTAGTAGTAGTAGCAACAGCAGGAGTAGCACTATTAGTAGTACTAGTAGCAGTAGTACCACTAGTAGTAGTATTAGTAGCAGTAGTAGCAGCAGCAGTAGTAGCAACAGCAGCAATAGCAGTAGTAGCAGCAGCATTAGTAGCAGTAGCAGCAGCATTAGTAGCAGTAGCAGTAACAGCAACAGTAGTAGCAGCAGCAGTAGTCATAGCAGTATTAGCAGCAGTCGTTGCAGTAGTAGTAGTAGCTGCAGCAGCAGTAGCAGCAGCAGCAGTAGTAGTAGCAGCAGCAGTAGCAGCAGTAGTAGCAGCAGCAGTAGATGTAGCAGTAGTAGCAACAGTAGTAGCATTAGTAGCAGCAGTAGTAGCAATAGTTGTAGCAGCAGTAGTCGAAGTAGTAGTAGTAGTAGCAGCAGCAGCGGTAGCAGCAGCAGCAGTAGCAGTAGTAGTAGCAGTAACAGTAGTAGTAGCAGTAGTTGTAGTAGTAGCAGTAGTAGCAGCAGCAGTAACAGTAGTTGTAGTAGTAGCAGCAGTAGCAGTAGTACTAGCAGTAGTTGCAGCAGCAGTAGCAGTAGTTGTAGTAGCAGTAGTACTACCAGTAATAGCAGTAGTAGTAATATCAGGAGTAGTAGTAGCAGCAGTAGCAGTTGAACTAGCAGTAGTAGCAGTAGTAGTAGCAGTAGTAGGAGCAGCAGTAGCAGCAGACAGCCCACTAAAGGGCCGTTTGATTCAGGGCTTCAGTCATGTTGGCCCTCTCACAGGGCTCCACATCCCGGCTCGGACTCCACCCTTCCACATTCTTGCACCGATGGCAAATGAGTCATCACACTGTAGGAGAAGATGTTGCATCCCAGCAAACATCTCACCATCAACCACTTCATTGCCTGTAACACTGTGATAGTCACCTGAAGACTGGGATGTCCTGTCTCTGCTTTCGAAGAACCAAACAACTGGCTGAACATGAAGACACAATCCACAGCGGGAACGTCCAGTGGTGGGACATGACCCGCAGGGAAGCTGACCCTAACCCTCTTTGCGGGCCTGTGGGGGCATCAGCCAAACCAGAGAGAAACCTCCTGGATCCACAAGCTGTAGGCTACCAGACACCAAGTCTAAATGAAGGACTAGATTGTGGAGCCTTCTCATGATCCCTCCCCCCTCCCCCATGGTGGTCCAGTATGTTTACGGTGATGTGTCCCATGCAGAGAAAAGAGCGCCTGGTCATGGCTGCATTAGCACAGCCTGGCCTGTAGGGGCAGCGCACACTGAGGGTGAGCTTGCACAGGAAGGCAGTGTGAACCTGCGGCGGGTCAGGTGGTTCACACAAGAGGCAGAGACAGAGGTGATGACACAAGTGACTAAAGAGTGGAGGGGGATAGACACACAGGCGCTAAAGACACACAGACACTGCAGACACACAGATGCTACAGACACACAAACACTACAGACACAGAGAGGCTCCAGACACACAGAGGCTACAGACGCTCCAGACACAGAATGGCTCCAGACACACAGAGGCTACAGACACAGAGAGGCAACAGATGCTCGAGACACACAGAGGCTACAGACGCTCCAGACACAGAATGGCTCCAGACACACAGAGGCTACAGACACAGAGAGGCTCCATTCACAGAGAGGCTACAGACGCTGCAGACACAGAATGGCTCCAGACACACAGAGGCTACAGACGCTGCAGACACACAGAGGCTACAGACACAGAGAGGCTCCATTCACAGAAAGGCTACAGACGCTGCAGACACACAGACGCTCCAGGCCACCTGTGAACAGAGCGAAGCAGCAGAGTAAAGAAGACAGCAGCACCTGGGAGGTTGGTGATAAGAAAGGCCAACTGTGACGGTCTGTAGTTTGTGTTGCAATCTTTTATCCATCATAATAAAGGTGCTGACGACAGAACGCAAATGGATGTAAAACACTAAGTGGTCGATCTGTTTGCGCCGGCGCCCTAAACATGATCAATCATGGCAGTAGGATCAAGTCTCCCAGGGAGATGTGTGTGTAAATTGAAATCTGCTGAAGTGGAAAATTAAAGCCCACCCACCGACCCCTCCGATACCCCGCTCACCCTCCGCCCAGCTGCAGTCTGCGCACATACGTGCACAAAACAAACAGAGCCCGTCTTGCCTGAGCGTCTGTGCCTGCAGCATTGTCCACGCTGGGTGACGAGTGCAGGTGATTGTCATTAATCCACACGTACACTGACGTTAAATCAACTTATCCCTTCAGGTGCTCAAAGATTGCTTTTCACCCTTCCTTTGTGATGGAGCCATCACTCTCTCCTAGCCTCGGTCTAACATCGCTCGTCCTCCATCTCCATCTCCAGACAGTAAAATAGTTATTTATGGGAAACGCCTTCTAAAGCGAGGCCTCCTCAGCAGTGAACACTTGGAGGTGCTGAAACTTGGAATGTGGCACTTGAGTGGGTGCTGCTACATTTAAGACAAAGGCTTTTGATTGTCATCCATTCACTCTGCCACCAGGACAACAGCGCCGCTCCCCCCAACAGGCTGATCTAAAGCTGACGGAGACAGCGACAATTCCTCTTTTTTTGTTGTCTTCATACAATGTAGTATTGTTCAGCCGTGACAGGATGGTTCTTCTCACTTGATTTGACCATAAGAATAGAAGTTCTTTTCACACACATGTAAACTGGGTACTGTAAACACGCTAAGGAAGAGAATAAATCATGTCACTTTGGGCGGCAGCTTGCAGAGGCATGGCAGAGGGACGGAGGATGCAGCCGACGCTTTGAGGAGTCACTTCCAGGGTGCTGCCACTTCTGAACAATAACTGATAACAGGGCCTTTCAACATGCAATGGGAGCTTTATCAGCCCATTGCAGACCCAGGCGCTAGCAGATCACCACTGGCAGCACTGGCACACGCGCACGTGCACACGTGCAGACTCACAAAACATATATCTCAGTCCACGAGCATGTGAACATGTGTTGTGTGGGGGTGAGCGGATCTGAAAAGCAATTGAAGATGCCTGACAGTGGCAAGATGATAGAAATCCATCACTGCATTATCTCCGTAACCAGGTGTCTGGGTGAGGTGGCACGCACGCACCCACGCACATGCACACGCACACGCACACAAGAGATCACTTGCACTCTCATATAAAGAATGTACATGTAAGTGTGTGCATAAAGTTTGAGATAAAGACACGTTGGATGGGCAGATGGGAGCCGACTGTGGCTGTATCAGGTGGTGCCAGCAGGGGGCAGTGTTTGTCTTCTCAGGTCCCGACTGAGCCACGTTTTACTCTGATCTCAGCGAAGCAGCAGCAAAAAGTGTCTCATGTTCCCGCTGCTAATCTTTCATGTGTTCACTCTTCAAAATAAGTTATCCTTCCTTTACTATCAACGTGATTATTTTCTCCTCTTTTCTTTTCTTTCTTTTTTGTTCCGTGACAACCAGTTGACAACTTTTTTCTGACAATTTAATTTCTTTGAGAAGATGCAATTATTATTTTTTAAATCTATTTTATTTGAATATTTAAAAAATAAGGCCATCATGGTACTATATGTAAGTATTCCTAATATTTTCCAACTTAGCTGAAAATAGTTCAGTTATCTAAGATCAGTGTCATGGACTACTTTGGGAAATTATTATAATAATAATTATTATTGTTGTTGTTATTGTTGTTGTTGTTGTTGTTATACATTTTGTATTTTTTATTTTTTTAGCAACATGTTTGAAGGGAAAAAAAATAAAGCACTCAGCACACTTTTGTGACTTTTGAAGCTTCGAGGTTTGTGCTTGAAGCTAAAGGTCGACCAATCTAACGAGCCTCTATTTTGTTTCATTTTGAAGCAAACAGGCAAATCCAGAAGGAAAAATCAGAACACATGATCAGTTGTTGCCAACTTAAAACTGCAGCTGCATCTTGGTTGGGTGCAGTATAAAAGTGGTTGATGGAAGTGTAATAACAATGATAATTGGAGCAATTATGTGTTATTGTAGGTCATTATGTATTTTGTAGGCTTTGAGATGTAGGCATTTTGTGTAATTGCTGTCTTGTGAAAGGCATAATAATCAGAAGGCAGCCACAGACTACCAGGAGTGAGCAGTGCCTGGCGCCATGGTAACAAAACATTTATCCATAATGTCGCTCTGTGGATGGTGAGGACATGAAGAGCATTGGCAACAGGCAAATTAGCCCTAATGGTGGAGACTGGAGGATGAGAGGCTGCCTGTCAGACCTTCTTTATCATCTGTCCCTCCGTCCCTCTGTCTATCCATCTGTATGTCTCTCTACCTATCTGTCCGTCCGTCCATCCATCCATCCACCCATTCATCATCCATCCACTCATCCATCCGTCCATCCACATACCATCCATCCACCCATCTGTCCATCCATCCATCCGCCCATTCATCCATCCATCCATCCATCATCATCATCCACCCACCCATCCATCCATCCGTCCGTCCATCCATCATCCATCCATACACCCATCCCCTTCCATCCACCCATCCATGCGTCGCGTCCACCCATCCACCTCCCTTCCACCCATCCACCTCCCTTCCTTCCTTCCTGCCATCCAGCCATCCATCCACCCACCCGTCTGTCCGTCCATCCATCCATCCATCCATCCATCCACCCGTCCATCCATCCATCCATCCACCCATCCATCCATCCACCCATCCATCTGCTGTCCATCCATCCACTCATCCGTCCAGCCGTCCATCCATCCACCCATCGTCCAGCCGTCCATCCATCCATCCATCGATCCAGCACCCACCCACCCACCCATCCATCCATCTATCCATCCATCCATCATCCATCCATCCGTCCATCCATCCGTCCATCCATCTGTCCACCCATCCGTCCGTCCACCCATCCATCCACCCATCCATCATCCTTTCATCCACCCACCCACCAACCCACCCACCCATCCATCCATCCATCCATCCATCCATCCATCCATCCATCCATCCATCCATTAAATGAAATGAGAGTCAGCAGCAACAGCACCCTAGCTCTAGGTGAACCATCCACATACCCATCCATCCACCCATCTGTCCATCCATCCATCCGCCAATTCATCCATCATCCATCCATCATCATCATCCACCCATCCATCCATCCATCTGTCCATCCATCCATCCATCCATCTATCTGTACACCCATCCATCATCCATCCATACACCCATCCATGCGTCCACCCATCCATCTCCCTTCCATCCATCCACCCATCCATCCATCCATCCATCCATCCATCCATCCATCCATCCATCCATCCATCCATCCACCCGTCTGTCCGTCCGTCCGTCCGTCCGTCCATCCATCCATCATCCACCCATCCATCTGTCCATCCACCCACCCATCCATCCATCCATCCATCCATCCATCTATCCATCCATCATCATCATCCACCCAACTGTCCGTCCATCCGTCCACCCATCCATCCATCCATCCATCATCCATCCATCCACCATCCATCCACCTACCCACCCATCCATCCATCCATCCTTCCATCCATCCATCCATCCATCCATCCATCCATCCATCCATCCATCCATCCATCCATCCATCCATCCATCCATCCATTAAATGAAATGAAATGAGAGTCAGGAGCAACAGCACCCTAGCTCCAGGTGAACGAGTGTGCAGGTCCAGGACTCCCTGGTGTCCCTGGTGACAGCTGATGAAGGGAGCTGGAAGCAGGCACTACGATGCTGTCTGTGCGCAGGCTTGTATTGCAGCTGTGGCCTGTTGTCTGATTTGGGCCACTTCCTGCATCTGGAGCAGGTGCTACAGGGACGTGCAAACCTGCTCAGCATGATGCAGAGCAGGAAGTTGGCCAAGAAGGGATTAAATGGCTGCTGTGATGCTTCCTCCCTCTTCCTTTAGTAGGATTGGGCACTAACCAGCTTGACAGACACACAGCAGCATGGATTTCTCCAATGAAACATGCTGGACATTCCAGAACCACTTTACATGGATATACCTACTGCAGGTATATACAACTCGAAACTATAACTTGACGAACACAATGGACCAATGCTGACAAGTCTAAACAAATGCAGAATCCAACTCTACTGCTCGAAGGAATGTACTCTTGTAGATTGATTCTTCACTTAATTAATTAATGAAATGCCAAAAAAGGAAATAACCCTGAGCTGTTGAGCTGTTGAGCTAGCAGCAGCGATGTTAGACAGGCAATTTCAACCAAGCAGACAGCAAGAAGGGCATCAATGGTGTACCTCCTTGAGACAGCCCATGAAGTTGTTGCTGACAGGAGATCCAGGCAGATCAGCAGTGCTGGGGCTCCCACCCACATAGAAGAAATCATCCGAGCCCAGCATGGTGTAGTCTTCCTGTGTGTAGCCCGTGGTGGTCAGGATCCCATCCACTGATATGGTCACCTTGAAAAAAGGCATCAACAGTGAGTAGTGAAAGCAAAATGACGTACACCAGGTCTTCACACAGGCCACACTGCAGATCAAAGCAGACGGTCACTTTGATGTCTCAGGTGAGACTCTTGTTGCTGATAGGAAGCACGAGTAAGACGTTCATATAGGTCAACCAGTGTTGGGCCTGTATGTACGTATGCCATACAAGAGAAAAGGCAATAAAAGAACACCTTTTGAAATCAAAGCCAGAACTTGGTTTTTCCATTAATAGATAAATAAAATTAATCTCTTCGTTGTTTGGTCCCAAAATATTGGATTGCTGGGTTTTCCAGTGCTGAGACAAGGAATTAATGATTAAGTGAATGTTTTACATTCACGAGATCATTTGACTGACCAAAAAACATAGTATAAACAAGGCTTCGATGACAGGCTTTGGGTTTCAGAGTAATTCATCTTTAATAGAGTTAAATTTGTCAAAAAAAAAAAAAGAAGAAGTTGCCTTATGGGAAAACCACGACTACTGGCTTTATTAGTCTTGGGGAAAGGTGGAATCAATGTGTTGAAACCAATAAAGTCTCAAACTACAATAAAAAGATGGAGAAACATTTGAAATGGAGAGCTGACACTCCCATCCAGGGACGAGGAGGAGGAGGAGGACTCCTGAGTGAGGAGCATTAGAGCAAAGCAGAGAATCCAACTGAGTCATATCTACCATGCAGTGGAGTGTGTTTACCACGGAGTATCCAAAATCTCTCTGTTTTGAACAGAAATAACACTGATGTCCACAACTGACCAAAACAATGAAATGTCAAACAGTAAATGGCAATGGTTCTTTTGAGGCCACCAAGAGCCGCGGTGGCGTCACCGTGGTACCTTCCGTACCTCCCGCGTCTTTTGACAGGCTCCTATAGAAATGTCGGATGTACCTGCCGGAGGTTGCGGGTTACTTTGACATCGTGCCACGAGTTGTCGTTGAACTTTCCATTCACTGGTTCCACAATGGCTTCAAAGGCTCCAGAGCCGAGGTTGATAACCAGGGAGACGGCGCCATCTTTCAACGCCAAGTTGACATAATCGGCTGACTTGCCCGTGTGCAGGATGAGGCCGTTGCGTTGCCAGGTTTTGAAAGATAACGTGATCTCATCGCTGCTGCTCTGGATGGGGTTTTGGGACAAATCGTAGCAGAAGTACTCAGAGCCGCGGAAGGTGGCCACATTCTCCTCCCTGGCTGTAGAAGGAAAACACATGTTAGAGAGGGAGGACAGTATTAATCATTCCAGCCAAAGTGACTCTGTCAAGGATGATATTGGTCGAGTCGCAAGGAGCACAAAAGCAACACAGACTTACAGGAAATTACTCGTGAATCTGTGGAAAAATATGATGTAAAACTGCACTTCTGGGATTCTTTTTCAGGCTTTGCCTTAAAATACAAACATGAAAAGACTCCTCAACTACTTCCTGTGGTGCAAAACACAAAATTTGGAATAGTAGTGCTAAATAGATAGCTTCACACTGAAGATGGTTTTGCAACATAAAGGCTTTTGAACTCCACAAGCAGAAATGAACTATGATGCTGTGTCTCATCAGCTGGACTTCAGAGAACATGCACTAACTAACCCTTCTCCATGGAAGGTAAAGCACTCTGTGGCGGATCCAGTCAGCGCCTTCAGACAATCATTTAGTCAGTGCATTAACCAAGTCGACACATTGATATCATGTGGTCGTCTCCTCTGAGTGGTCAAAGATGACTAGAAGAGTGCTGTGTTGACACAATCCATTTACCATTTACAAAGAATCCAAAACTGGGGCGTTAGAACAAAGATGTTTTCCAGCGAGCTGAGATAAGCCTCATGCAGCTAAGACAGAACAAATCCCTGTCTCACATCATCTTCACCTCCACCCTCTCTACTGCTCTTTTCATCCTCTACGCATACAACTGTAGATCACGGAGGATGCTGCTGATGGCAGCTGATGGTTCTGCTCTCCACTCATACGGAATATGCAACTTAGCTCCGCAGACTTCTGGTGGAAGTTTGTGTCTTCAGCTCTGTTTGTTGCAAAACTGTCCCTCTGGGACCAATGAGGTGTCTGACCAGTAGAGCCATCCTTGGGTGATGTTGCTGGAACACAATTCAAGATCTGGGTCACCTCAGCAAAGCTGTCCACCTGATGACCTCAGGAGCATCACTGGTGTGCTCCAGCAGATCTGGCACAGAGTTATAGAGATACAATTATGTAAAAGAAATGTCATGAACTATTCATCCATCCATTGTGCTCTGTGCCTCTCCTCTCCTCTCCTCTCCTCTCCTCTCCTCTCCTCTCCTCTCCTCTCCTCTCCCTGTCCTCCCCCTCTCCTCTCCTCTCCTCTCTCTCCTCTCCTCTCCTCTCCTTCCTCTCCTCTCCTCTCCTCTCCTCTCCTCTCCTCTCTCTCTACCCAGCCGGTCATCACCAGGAGGGTCCCCTACATGAGCCTGGTCCTGCTCAAGGTTTCTTCCTGTTAAAGGGGAGTTTTTCCTTATCACTGTTGCTTGTCTGGGGTTAGGCCCTGGGATTCTGGAGAGCGCCTTGAAACAATTTTGATTGTAAAAGAAGCTATATAAATAAAGATTGATTTGATTTGAGATCGATCCACCTTTGACCACTTTATATTGTCCCCTAGCAGAGGGTCGTCACTACATCTGCGACATAAGATGATAAAGGTTGGACTGTGGACATGTCTTCTGACATCAAAGGGTTCCACTGGAAGTGTCATGTGCTATCAATTAAAGGGCTCAACTCACTGCTTGTGGTCGTGGTTGTGGTTGTGGTTCTGGTTGTTGTGGTGGTTGTTGTGGTTGTTGTGGTCATTGTGGTTATTGCAGTTGTTGTGGTTGTAGTGGTTGTGGTTGTTGTTGTTGTAGTTATTGTGGTTGTGGTTGTGGTTGTGAGGAGGATCTTCTGTATTTTAGCAAAGGGGTCGTGCAGGAAAAATAAGGACGCTGGCAGAAAATCAGCCTGGTTCTCATCTACCAGATCACCTTTGGTTGACCTAAAAAAGCCTGAGTGGGAGCAAAATGCTGGGAACAAAAGGATGGAGGGAAACAACATGGCCTCCACGTTCATCTCACAGACCCCCTGCTGGGCATCACTTCCTTAAATGAGGCCCATCGTTCTCTCTCTCTCTCCCTCTCTCCCCCTCTCTCTCCACTCGCTCACATACACACACCAACATTTCTGGATTTCAGATTTCTGTTTTCCCATCACGATGACAGCTTTTGGTAGTTGCTAAAACGCGAGCTATGGAGTGAATATCAAACTCTTTTTGTTAAGAACTGTCCATGTGTTGAGGTCTCATCTGTTTTTAATTGATTGGTCAGTGAAGGAAGCAGAAGGCCAACCGCTACGTCCCATTCTAAATGAGTGTGGAGGCCCACAACCACACCAATCCGACACCTGTACCGTAATACGCAGGACCCAAAGAATGCAGCTAGGATTCCCCAGAGAGATGGTTTAGCCCTCAACAGGAGGTGGTGATCAACCCTTTGTGGTTTTTACTGCATCCGCAAGTCATTCCAGTTGAAGCCGGAGGAGGTCACAGAAGTCCTGCAAGGGGTCATCCAGAAACTGTCAGAGGGCCATAAGGGAAAGTTATGGTCACACTAAATCTCTCTTAGATTTGGGAGCTGTGCTCGGGGTGCAAAGCAAGTGTGGATTTTTTTTATGAGAAGCCACCAACTGCAACACTTGAGCATCTCCTCTCTGCACCCAGGCTGCCGTTCCTTTGAAAATAGTCTAGAGAAATGTGGTCGGTATTGTGGTATGACTAAGAATAGTCTTGTCTCCTTAACCTCTTTATCCCTCTCGTGGTCACAGGGAGGGTCCACAACGGGTGAAGGCAGGTCCGAGAACCCTCTGCTTCCAAGCCTAGTTCCCAATAGTTCCCAACAGAAAACGGTTGCAGGCCACGTTCACAACCAGTTTTGTTGTGTCATTTGGGTGGAAGAGGTTTTTACTTCATTCCAGATTGGAACTCCTGATATTAGCCACTGAGGAAAATCCTGAAAGGGACTGTACTGACTGGATAGTAGTCAGTGACAGGGTTATAACTAGCTCTGCCACAGGGGTCATGTGACAGCCAGCATTTGTTTGTGTGCCTGGCTGTTAGCCAAATTGTGGTGATGTTCTGGATTCCAGAGGGGCTTTGACATTTGACCCAAAGCCCCTTGGCTTTGATCCAAGAGAACCCTGCTGTACTATGAGATGTAACTTTGGATGGCTCCTGTCCATCTCCAGAGTCTACGATCCTCTGACTCTATGGCACCGTGTGTGGGCACATGAACGATCTCTATTAAAGGAAGATAAATCAGCTCTCTCGTGGTCTCTTGATTCTCTAATCAGAGTCAGAGTCCATAATCTGCCACCTCTGTGATCTTTCTGCGGAGTCTCACCCTCTAAAGACAACCTGGAGGAAGGTATTCCAAGTCATCGCAGCAGTTCCGGGTTTAATTCACAATATTAGGGGAAATGAGTGGTTTGCAGGACCTTTGCAGCCTCCCTGTGCTCCGTTTCTACAGTAGTTGTCACTTCTGAATTGTGTAAATCCTAAAAAGCAGAGTTGTTCATGAAACGTTGCTTTTATCAGTGCTAACAGAATTCCTGCTGTCACCCTGATCCTCTTCAGGGCAGAAGAACTGAGAGATTCCACCCTCTGTTTACTCACGGGGGTTTATTTTGGGATAAATGAGCAGAGATCATGATTCGGGGTGAAGGGGCGTTTGGGTGTTGATGTGGAAAGACAAGCTAACACAAAGACCAAATATATGGCACCGAAGAAATGGTGCTAAAGAGCATCCAGGCAACATCTGTCCTGCAGCTTCCCTCAGCTGCCACTGCTGCATCTGCAGGCAATAACAGGCAGGAAAAAACTGAAGCAACACTTTTGTTCAACCAGAAACCTAATCAGGTGGTCACCCGGCAGTTAGGCTTGGCTAAACTGCTCATGCTAATGTTGCTATTATGACTGCTACTGCTGCTACTACTACCACTACTGCTGCTGCTATTGCTGCTGCTGCAACTGCTACTGCTTTTACTGCTACTGCTACAGCTGTTACTGCGACCACTACTGCTACTATTGCTGCTACTGCTACGACTGCTACTGATGCTACTACTACCACTACTCATACTACTAGTACTGCTACTGCTGCTAATACTGCTACTGCTATTACTGCTGCTGCTACTACTGCTACTATTATTACTTCTAAAACCGTGGCTACTACTGCTGCTGCTACTGCTATTACTACTGCCACTTCTGCTAGTGCTACGACTGCTACTACTGCTGCTACTGCAACGACTGCTACTGATACTGCTACTACTGCTGCTCCTACTACAACTACTACAACAACTGCTACTACTACTACTGCTTCGGCTGCTGCTACTACTACTGCTTTTACTGCTACTACTAATACTGCTCCTGCTACTGCTGCTACTGCTACTACTGCCACTACTACGACTACTAGTACTCCTGCTACTTGTCTGCTACTGGTGCTACTACCACTGCTACTACTGCTGTTAATGCAACTGCTACAGCTGTTATTGCAACTACTAAAGCAACTACTTCTGCTGCTGCTGCAACTACTACTGCTACTACTACTACTGCTACTGCTGCTGCTACTACTACTACCACCACTACTACTACTGCTCCTACTACTGCTGCTGCTACTAATAGTGCCACTTCTGCTGGTACTGCTACGACTGCTACTGATACTACTACTGCTGCTACTGCTCCTACTGCTGCTGCTGCTAATACTACTGCTATTGCTACAGCTGTTACTGTGACTACTCGCAGTAACAGCTGTTGCAGTAGTATTAGCAATAGTAGTAGTAGCAGCAGCAGTAGTAGTAGCAGCAGTAGTTGCAGTGGTGGTAGTAGCAGTAGTGCAGTAGTTGTAGCAGTAGTAGTTGCAATAACAGCTGTAGAAGTCGCAGTAGTAGTAGCAGTACCAGTGGTAGTAGCACCAATAGCAGACGAATATCAGGAGTATTAGTAGTCGTAGTAGTACTGCTACTACTGCTGCTGCTGCTACTACTGCTGCTACTAATAGTGCCACTTCTGCTGGTACTGCTACGACTGCTACTGCTACTGCTCCTACTGCTGCTGCTGCTACTACTGATTCTACTGCTACTACTGCTGCTGCTACTGCTGCTGCTACTGCTATTACTACTGCCACTTCTGCTACTACTACTACTGCTGCTGCTGCTGCTATTACTACTGCCATGTCTGCTACTGCTACAACTGCTACTGATACTGCTACTACTGCTGCTCCTACTACTACTACAACTGCTACTACTGCTACTACTACTACTACTACTACTGCTACTACTGATTCTACTGCTACTACTGCTACTGCTACAGCTGTTACGGTGACTACTGCTACTACTGCTACTACTGCTACTGCTACAGCTGTTACTGTGACTACTGCTACTACTGCTGCTACTGCTAATGCTACGACTGCTACTGATACTACTACTACTACAACTACTACTACTGCTACTACTCCTACTACTACTGCTACTATAGCTGCTACAACTCCTGCTGCTGTGGTTACTCCTGCTACTACTGTTGCTGATACTGCTGCTGCTACTATGTAGCACTGTAACAACAGGGTGCAGGGTTCATATGTAACTTTATATGTAAGCACACAAACATTGAATCTTTAGTATTTTGTGTCCTCTCGAGACTCAAGCTTTTGTTGTTTGCTGGTATTTCTGTCGTTCAAGCAGCTTCATCCATTTATGTGTCTTCCTTCCTGGATGAAGGATCTCCACAGAAGCCCACAGGCTGACTGTGAGGGACGGGCCGAACAGCTTCGTCGCCTCGTATACTCGTGACTATTTAAGATTGTTGTTTCGTGATGTTCAACACCGACGCGTCGTAGTTATAAAACGGAGCACATTTGACCATCGTCGTGCCCCCCCAGTCTAAAGGTTGAGCACATTCATTGACAGGGGTCATAAAGGGATCATAAAGAGAAAACTGGCCTCATTATGCAGAGGCAGCTGTGCATTGACTGATAGTGATGCAGATCAATAGCGGCGGTATACCCACACACACACACACACACACACACACACACACTAAAGATGTTATTACATGCCTCAGTGGTCGCATTATGATGTGAGACCTGCAACATGATGGCCTCTGGTGCTCAGATGGCAAACAGAAAAGAAGCTGTGAAGCATGCATATAGAAGATAGGAGCAGGTGCCAAATTAGCCATGTGAGGTTGCAAAAGGAATTTTGTGCATGATATGCATGAAATGAAAGTATCCTGTTAATCAGTCAAATAAACACTGTTGGTAGTAATATTGGCTCATAACTGACGAAGACAAGTGTCATTTGTCAGAAAAGAAAACTTGACAATACTGTATCGGGAACTACAGTAAAAAGGAAGGGAGAGTTACACGTGTGTCCTGTATGACAAAAAGCAGTGACATTTTCCAGGAAGTTTAGTCAAATCCATCACCCGGTCATTTCTGTGAGCTCTTCTCAGATCTTAGGGGCTGTTGGGGTTCGGGACGGGATGTCCCGGCCCAGTCCTCAAGGGCCAGATTGAGCTGACAATGCTGGGGTCCCGGGTTGTCTACCTGAGGGGACCCTTGAGCTCTTGGGTCTGGACATCCCGGGTTCAGGGCTTTGGTGAAGCCCGTGGAACACGCTCCATTGTGGCGATATTGAACCACCTTTGGGACAAAAGTGTCCAAAGGTGCAGATATACCTGCTCCTCAACAGCTCTGGCACGTTCCCCATGAGGAGAACATATCTGCCGCTGTTGTGAAGATGGAAGCAAATACATGTGTGTTTTGATAGATTCCATCGTCCTGTGGTCTGGGTTTTCCTTGATCTGCTTTTTCCTCCTCCTCCTCCTCCTCCTCCTCCTCCTCCGTCTCCTCCTCCTCCTCCTCCCCCACTCATCTGCACCTGCTATCTCGGTGTGGGTGTAGTGTGACTTCAGGCTGGATCTCTCCCTGGAGTTTGGCTGCTTGTGTGTCCGTCAGCCCTCAGACTGCCGCCTGCTCCTTGACCTTCACAACAGAACCTCCATAAATCTCCTCCGAGAGTTTGGTTCTCATCAGAGGCCTCCAGGTTCTCTTCTCCAGCACTTTCAATCACAACAGATAGTTAGCAAAAAGCACCACAACCTACTTTGATCATCACTGCGGCATTCCCAACATTCCACTTGTTAAGGAACCTTTTGGCCCAGTCAAGACTAAAGAAAAAGTCTAAAGACTCTAATTAGATCATAATAAAAAAAGCTTTCCAGCAGTTCAACATATTCAATATAAAACTGGATGAATAATTGGCGATTTTTCTAGTAAAACACAGAAATTATTATTTTTTCCCTTAAAAACAAAAGAAGTTTAAAAACACAGAATCTGGGTGAGAATTTAGTAATAACTCCAAAGAATCCATTTTTTATGCTCATAATGTCTTCAGTTGTGAAGAAATCTGGAGTGTCGTGTTGTGTTGTGTTGTGGTGTGGCAACAGAAAAGCCAGAGTGTATCCGCGCTGCTCTCTGCTGCTGGGAACGCTGGCTTGCTGGAGTGGGGGAGCTGCTAGCAGAGATAGCATCAGTAATTTCAGCAAGCTGGCGCATTTCCATTTGTTTGGTGGCTTGACCAATGGTGCGTTAAGGTGTCTGCACCAAACGGGGCTGTGTAGCTGGTGTGTGTGTGTGTGTGTGTGTGAGAGAGAGAGAGAGAGAGAGAGCGAGAGGGAGGGAGGGAGGGAGTGTGGAGGGAGGGGGTACATTAGCTCCGACAGGGGAAAAAAAGGAGAAGCTGCCATTTTGATAGAGTCAAGAGAGCTGGGCGGAATATTTCAGACAATGGCTTCTGCAGCCGGACCAAGAGGCAGATAAATGATGAGCTGAGCGATGAGTGTCTGCTGGTCTCTGAGGACTGCCGTCCTGTTGACATTCCACCACAGATCCCAGTGGTCTACACCAGATTTCCTTGTCACCGGGAAGCTTCAACGCGTGTTTGGTTCTGGGAACAGCAGAAGAGGCCGAGCGGGACTAATGTCGTCCAACATAGTGCCAGAAAGACAACGATGTTTCCAATGCTACAGTAAAATAGTCGTCCCTTTTCAGACCTACTCAATAAATGTCTTCCATGACCGAAGAGGCTCTTACTGATATTGATATTGTCTGCATTATTTTCCAGTTGGGTTTTTCTTCACCTGCCATCCAGTTATGAATGTTCCAGATTGGCTGTTGCCCCCCAAAACAATGATTAACCAACTAAGGAGGGGTAAATAATGCACGAGTGGATACATACGAATTTGATTTTAGTATATATATAGATATTGTGTGTGTGTATGTGTGTGTGTGTGTGTGTGTGTGTGTGTGTGTGTGTGTGTGTGTGTGTGTGCGTGAGAGAGAGTGAGAGTGAGAGTGAGAGTGAGGGAGAGAGAGGAAGAGTGGGGGGGGGTTAGACTTGTATCTGTACATTAACATGTGCACATCTTCCCACGTGTGCACATGCCCAAAGCTCTGAAGCATGAAAGCAGGGTGGACTTCAGCCCCAAGGGTATGTCATTTACCGAACATAATTTACCCCCCCCCCACACACACACACACACACACACACACAAACCCCTCCTTATTGGCTATTATATGGGCTGTCGGATTCAAAATGTTGACACCTAATGAACGGCCCTGCTTGCCATTTCTCCGCTGACTATCACCATGGTAACGTAGCAGGACAAGGGTGAGGGCGGTGGATGGGGGTAAGTGTATTTGAAAAATAGACTTGACTGAAATATGATGGAGGGAGTTTTGAGGGTTTTTCTTGCTTCTTTACTAAAGTGAGAACAACCACAGACAGAAGAGCCTGAAGAATCCTCTGAAGGATAAAAGATTCCAGCTTGGAACGTGAAATTATCATTATTACTATGATGTTACTATTATTATTATTATTATTTACTCAATTCATTCTGAAGACAATAATGAATTTGTAAATTCCAGAAGGAACTGGACTGCAGGCCTTCTGAGGTGAAGCCCATGAGCTGGTTCGTCTTCCTCTGCCACTCTTCATTTGGTCTGGATCTGCAAAGGGCCCCTGTGATGGATGGGGCCAGCTCCACCTGACACACCTAATTGCATTGTGAGGAGACAGTGGGTACACGGCCAAATTAATCAAACCTAAAACTCATTTCTGAAAGGACAGCTGTAAGGTGGAGGGATTTCCAAACAGGAATATGCGCCGTGGCCCAGCTAATGCTGCATCAACACTGTGACCTAATGAGAAGAAGACAGGCTCCTGTGGCCCCTGGGAGCCGTCATAGACGGCACCGCCTCGCCACTGACCTTCCAAACAAATCACTTCAAATGTATTATTGGTGATTTGGATGGATTTGTGATTTGGAGGCATTGAAGAATGAGGAGAAGTCTTTACTACTGTAGCCAACAGACCCCCAGGAAATCAAACACACAACTCAAACGTTCCACAGTACAACTGTAAAAATATCAACGCAATCGTAAAAGTGAAAAAAAAGGTGACATTTCTAATACCAGCTGATATCGGCGCAGATTCAAAGACTTACTAATAGAACAAATCCGACTCATTTTTACAGAACTCATCCAGAAGAAGAAATACTGACTGAGCTCTCACTAAAGTTAAATTTCATCCAGCTGTTGTTGTGAGGTTACACACACACACACACACACACACACACTCACACACACACACACACACACACACACACACACACACACACCTGAGTCAGCAGGACTGCACCTGTGACACGGCCAGGGAATGCTATAACTCCAGCTATTCTCTCATTTTGCCATTGTTTATTTGCTCTGTCAGAAATGGATGATCATCAATACAGATTGATCATCGATTGTCTTAATTGCTGCCGCGGCTGATTTGGGTTCCAAAGTTGAATGGTGATGGTGGTAAACGTGTTGGTAAATGTGGTGGTAAATGTGTTGGTAAATATGTTGGAAAATGTGGTGGTAAATGTGTTGGTAAATGTGGTGGTAAATGTGTTGGTAAATATGGTGATAAATGTGTTGGTAAATATGTGGTAAATGTGTTGGTAAATATGGTGATAAATGTGTTGGTAAATATGGTGGTAAATATGTTGGTAAATATGGAGGCAGATATGTTGGTAGATATGGGGGTAAATGTGTTGGTAAATATGGTGGTAAATATGTTGGTAAATATGGTGGCAGATATGTTGGTAGATATGGGGGTAAATGCGGTGGTAAATATGGTGGTAATATGGTGGTAAATATGTTGGTAAATGTGGTGGCAGATATGTTGGTAGATATGGGGGTAAATGTGTTGGTAAATATGTTGGTAATATGGTGGGAAATGTGTTGGTAAATATGTTGGTAAATATGTTGGTAAACGTCTTGCTAAATATGGTGGTAAACGTGTACAGCAGGGTGGTACATCCGTCACGCACAACTGTCAAGTCACAGCCGGACACACACACACACGCATGCACACACACACACACACGCGCGCACATCCCCTCTTTCAGGAGGGCCAGAGGAGTGTTCATCATTCATCCATCCAGTCTCCTCCCTCTACTCCTTCTTCTTCTTCTCCTCTCCCTGCTCCTCATCTCCCCCTCCTCCTCCTCTTCCCTCTTCTCCTCTACCTCCTCCTCCTTCTACTCCGCCCCTCCTGGTCAGCTGGAGAAACCAGATCCAGAGTTGGGGAAAGATCTGTGGACAGAAACCCTCCACAGTCAGTCGTGCTGAGGTTTAATAAACTCTAGCAGAATTATGAAGCGATATATCGGCTGAGAAGTTTGATTGATGTGCTGCTGTTTGTTTCTGTGTGCGTACGGTAGTCTGCTAGAGAGTGTGTGTAGGAGGCTGGGGGGGAGAAAGCCATTGGTGTGTGACGGCACACACTCCTCCATGATTGGCTCCGTTCTCACCCACCCACTACTGGAGCTTGGAATTCCCAACAATTCCCCATTTCCACATGACGACGAAGCTAAAAAGGCCCAGGAAGAGCAGGACGAGCCCACGAGACAAAGGAGTCCTCTATGGACAAATGTGCACGTGGAATAGGGATCAGACAACATTTATGTGGACAAATGTGCACGTGGAATAGGCAGGGGTCTGACAACATTTATTTGCTTTTTTAGATTTTTAAGTAGGTTTAAATAAACATTTATTTTTCAGTCAATTTTATCACAGTTTTTCACTCTATTTTCTTTATGGGTTTTTATTTCACGAGAGCTGCATTTTCTAACATGCGCACACACACACACACACACACACATATATATACAGTATATATATAATATATATATAAATATACAGTATATATAAAAATATACAGTATATATATATAAATATACAGTATATACAGTATATATATAATATATAATATATATATAATATATTTATTATTTATTTATTTATTTATTACAGTGAATTGAACTGCTTCTTTATTCTCTTTTATGGGAGTGTGTGGGTTTGTGTGCTGTGTCTCTGCAGATTCGTGATTGCAGCCTGATCCCAAAATGATGGAGTCCCAGAGGAGCAGGAGGAGTCCGTGGTGGCTGAATGAGAGTATGCAGGACCTGGGGAGGTGCAGATAAGGCTCCTCTGGCTCTCAGAGCTTGTGTGATCTGCATGTCACCGTCAGCGACTGGTCCCAGAGCCTGGAGCACTAAGCTGCTGCACACACACACACACTCAACAACACACTACAACACACCTTTTCTCGGGTCGTGTTAACTTAGGCCAGCGGGTCATTTAAGTGTCCACACTTTGTCTCCAATTGTCCACAATCACTTAGATACAAACACATATATACAGTATACAGTATATACCGTATATATACAAAGTATATATATATATATATATATATAATATATATATATATATATATATATACATACACATACATATATACATATATATATACACACAGTGTGTGTGTGTGTATATATATATATATGTCTGTGTGTGTGTGCATGTGCATGTATGTCTGTGTGTGTGTCTGTGTGTGTGTATACACACTATTAAGAAGGTTTCAAATGATTGCAATGTTCTTCTTTTCAGCAGAGGTGAAACTAATGAAGTCGGACTGGGATCAACACAGTTTAACATGATTGAAAATGCGTATACACACAACACACACACATGCACACACACACACACACACACACGCACCCTTCATCACCTTATCAGTCTAATAATTGCATTGGCTTAGAAGAGGGTGTGGTGAGTGCTGATTACAATTGAGCTTCTTTTTTCCACAGACTGAGTCCGTCCATCAACCTAATCACACACCCCCAGACACCCCCCCCCCCCCCCCCCCTGCCAGACACACACCCTTGACCTACACTATATGATGACGCATGGTGCAGCCAACAGAGCATCATGATGTGGGGATCATGTCTGCTGTTGCTCACTGCAGACGTGAGTGTCGGCACACGTGTTTAGATCCAGATCACCCAGTGAGATGGGTGGATGATGGGCGGAGTTTGTTACCCTGACAACCGGCCTTTCTGGAACCAGGTGAGCCCTGTTGGTTTGTGACAGGATAACGACTGAAAAGCAACAAACTCAAGAAGACTGGTGCCTTTTCAGGATTACATGCTGGTTAGATTGAGACATTCTTGCTGCGGTTTGAATTGTGGTCACATCAAAGCAGCTTCTAAATATTCACTAAATATTCTACAGGCAACTGCAGAGGATTCTGACAGAGAAGTCACCTTCTCATGATGGACAGGCTTACAGGTGAGGTCAGACAGGAATCTCCAGGAATGAGGATGTTAGCAGGTGACCTGGGTGACACTTTAAGAAGTTTGAGAGGGTTTTATGTACTCAAGGTCAAAGTCCAGGGATTGTAGAAAAGTAGAATAGAGGTGAAGAAATGTGTGCAAATAGGGTGATGAGGAAGGTCCACAAGAAAAGTGTAGAAGATGGTGGCCAGAGCTTCGATGCTGTAGACAGGAGACAGAGCTGGAGAGGGCAGAGATGAAGATGTTCGGCTTCTTCTGGGGTGTAACAAGGAACCAGAATGACTCCATCAGAGCGACAGCACATGAGAGGTTCCAGAGATTAAAAAGAAAAGGCCAACTGAGATGTTTGAAGAGGCAGCCAGGAGGCCTCCAGGAGGACAAAAGAAGAGAACCAAACCCACGCAGACACTGAGAGCACTGCAGGCACAAAATCCATACCGAAACCTCCCAGAAGCACTGAGCCCATTTATCCATCTTGGAAAAAGAAAAGCAGCAGACGACATATTGGTCTCGAAAGACTTTCTTTTTCAAACCTTTCCCTGTAACAGGTTATGTGTGGTGGTTCATCAGACCCAGGCTGTGAGAACATTAGCAGAGCGTCCAGGACCCAGATGGACGCAGCATCATGTGCAGTTCTGACCTTTGTCACCTCGCAGTCATTGACCTGGTGGGCTAATTTGGGGACTACTCTGCACTAGACCAGACTGGGTCCACAGGTGTGTGCTGGCTCATGCTCATGGTCATGCTCATCTCCTCTATCTGAGCTGGTCTATGGCACTTCCACTCTTCCTGGACTGTTCTGTAAGTTTCCATTTTCCCAAGTCCTAACAGACTAAATATGAAAAAGGAACGGCCACATGTCCCCTGTGGGGTCATTCATCCTAAACTGTTGGACATGTCGCTGCTCTTTTTGCTGCTGTTAAAAATCATTCAATGTGATACATCAAATGACTCTAAAAGAAGAGTTGAATAAGACCTGGTGGTCACAGCCAGGCCTGAAATACTGGCCCAAAAATGATGCTGTACTAGTTCCGGTAATTCATATATCACTTTATTAAAATTGTATTTTATTACCATGCATCTAAACTGTACAAAATGTAAGATGATATTATCTTTTGGTTGGAATTATTTTGTTTTTGGATTAAAAGGAGTGAAAATTAACTAATTTTTACTGATAGAATTGAAATATTGACTCTCGGATACAAAGGTTTTCTATCGTAAAAACTGCTTTTAGACACAGACAGAAAGACAGGCCGCTGAATTATGGAATATAAATGAAATGTCACTTCCAGTAATGGAAAAAGTGCCAGAAAGTGGCAGAAAAGCAGGTCGCATGTATTGCAAAAATAGAGTTGGGCAGCGCTGCCTGCAGCACATAGCGCTCCGCAGGACAGTTAGCCTCAACGCAGACAGAAAAAATGAGCTGACAGAAGAGCTGGAATGAAGCAAAAACACCAAGAGCTGAACAGTTGAAGAGCTGCGTAAGTGTGAGTGGTTTTGGGCCCCAGCATCAGAAATGGCAGCCAGCTGTGGTTGCTGCTGCTGCTGCTGCTGCTGATGCTCCTGGTTGGCTTCACCCACCTCAGAACAACTCTCTATTGGACAAAAGTACAAGACCACTGGCCCAAATCAATAGCAGGGACAGAAAATGCACTTCCATTTAATTAAGATAGCCATTTCCCATCACTCTCCCTCCCTTCAATCCCCCATCCTTCTTTCATCATGTCTCCTCGTGTTAGCTCCCTCTGGGCACGTTGAGAAATGTTGTCGCTTGGAATCTAGATTTAATCGCTGCCGACATCAATGTCATGTTTCTTCAGCCTGCAGCATATTCACAGCCTGCTACCCTAACCCCCACCCCCTTCTATACACACACACACACACACACACACACACTTTTGTTTTTGAAACGTCGTCAAGGGAGCGTTCAGCATTTGCCTGCAGGCAAAGGAACTATTGGGGTCAACAGCGTCACTTGGGCAGCTGACATTTGGCTTCTGAGGAAAAGCTTTGTGCTCTTGTGTGTACAGTCATTGTTATTATTACTATCATCATTATCATTTATTATTGTTATTATTACTATCATTGTTAGCATTTATTATAATTATTGTTATTACGATCTTCATTATCAATGTTATTAGTCATCATGTATTGTTGTTATATAATAACAATAACAACAACAATAATAATAATAATAATAATAATAATAATAATAATAATAATAATAATAATAATAATAATAATGATATTGAGCACCCTGCGTTAATAATATAGTTCAAGATTTCTTTACTATTTAGATGGTGTATTGTGCCAAATGTTATGTTAGTATATGCATAACCCTCCCTATGAAGCTAATGAGCTTCCTGATATTAACATAGTAATAATAATAATAATAATAATAATAATAATAATAATTGTAATTGATCACTAATAACAATGATAATGATAGTAATAACAACAATAATAACAAGTAAATAAATAATAACAAGACAATACACTCAAGAGCACAATATTAATTTTAAAATGTAGCTTCCCAAAACTAATGATGCAGACACATTTAAAAGTTTAAACTGAAAAGAATAATCCAAACAGAGAAGTAGGGAACCTGTGTACTAGCATGGCACTATAATTAGCTCATGCCGATGCTTTTGTTCATGCCATCCATTACAGTGTAATCTGGCCAGGCATGGGCCCAGCAACAGCATCTTAATGCTGGCCTCACCAGTCCTGGTGCATCCTGAAGCAGAAAAATCTTCCTCCCTCAGCTTTCTCCTACTGTTCCAGTTCGAGCCCCTCCTTCCTAGTGGTTCACCTCCTGCCCACTTTTATAGACTGCCGCACCCATTTTAATGGACATGGCCACGGTCCTGCCATCACCGCATGGTGAGCCGTTTCCCAAAGGTGGCCTACTTTGTGCCCTTGACATCAGCTAGACTTTCCAGCTGTTCCTCAACCATGTTTTACCCTGCTCACAACACCCTGACCAACTCCGCCATTGGATTTTCTCCTTTCCTGTGTACCAACCTCCACGCTTCCCAGCCCGGCTCCTGCCTTGATCTATGCAGAGGATCCAATGTTCCTGCTCAACACATTGTGGGTCACATACAGGACTTTTGCCAACATCTAGACCAGCCCTCCCTCAGCAACATCAGCAGGGGCCCTTGCAATATTCTACCTGCTGCTGGCCCTTCCACTGTGTCTAAGGAGAAGGAGGCCTCTGAGGGACAGGACAGACCTCTGAGGGACAGGACCTGCCAGTGAACTTGCCTTCTTCACAGCCTGAGAACAGGGAGTTTATGGGTTTTGTTTTAACTGCCTGCTCCTCATGTGATTGTTTCTGATTTCAGAATCCCTTTGAACTCCCTCCATTGGTGCTGAGTCCTTTGAACTGCAATAGGGTTCATACATGATCTGTTACAATTTTATGGTAAACATCATGATACAGTCCAGTTCCATGTCCTGTAGTCCTTCATCTTACCTGCAGTTCTAGGGTAACCCTGGTAATGCTGACTTAACCTTCACATTGACTGAACAACGGGGAGTTATCCAAGGCTGCAGACCTGCCCGTTAGCAGGATAACCTGAAGCATCCTTCGTCTTCATCTCCACCCAGCTATAATCCAGACCGAATATTCTTTCTCCCCCAGCAAGGCCAAGGCCATGGCCTGACTCCCACATCACCTTTACAACCCCCCCAATGACCCCGTGCATCTCAATATGTGGGGAAATTACCTGCTCTATGAGTGCTTTCTTAAAAAGAGGGGTACACTGTAGGCCAAAATGCGATGGAAATGGATTCAGGTCATCTTACAGCAGTCAGCTGTTGGCCTGTTGGAGAGAAGCGCAAGTAGCTACAGTTTTATTTTTGGATTTGCAAATGTTTGCTGGACATTCAGCCAAGTCTACAGCTACTTTGCAGTTGTCTATATACCCAACATGTTCAAAAACAGACAGACAGGCAGATGGACAAACAGGTAGACAGGCTTTGTCATCCCAGTGGGAAATTTATCTTGGACTTCAGTGTCTGCATTAAAAGAACAACAGCAATTCATGCATCCTTCTATTTATCTTTCTCAGCCATTAACTTGATGACTGGGGCACTGGGGGACTAGAGCAGGGGGGTTAGCAGAATAGAAGCAACTGCACATTCTGGGTCCCACCCAAGGTTCTGAGCCTTCTCAGGAAGTGCAGTTTTTGCTCTAATATGAAACAGAGTCTACATGGGCTTCGCATATCAGATTATTACCTGTGTGTATGCACAGGGACTTGCAGGAGTTAATTTGTGCTGTGGTCCGATCATTGGTAAATAGACCCCAAAAGACTTGGGATCAAACATCATCTCTTCTGAGGTGTTTCTTTCCATCCAGCAGACACAGCTGATGAGGCAGTCAGCACCCTCCATGCTAGTTTCACAACCATTTCCATCCTGCAAATTCCAGTTGACAAATTGTTTTGGCGGTCAGCACATTGCATGTGGCTGCTGGTCCCATCCTCTCCAAAAATCAGCCTCAAACTCAAGGAAAATAGATAGCTCTGGAGGACTAACACCGTGGGTTAGAGGGGACCAAGGAGTTTAGTTGGCTTGTTTTTACTGTGTTCTCATCTGTGTTAATACCCGTTTTTACCCGCTTGTTCTATAAAACAAACTAGGATTCAAGAACATAGTTAAGGCATTACAAGCCTGTTGTGTTGTGCTCGGGTCCTTACTGCTCGGCTATATATATTTACTAAAACACATACTGCATTTCTGTTTTATATGTAAGTTATCAGTGTCAGCAGAGAAATGGAAAGTAAAAAAGACCCAGGTCTCATCAACTCTTGATTATCACCGTCTCCTCAGGATTAGCAAGAGAGTATACAACTCTGTAGCGTGATCAAACCTGATTAGCTGATTAGCACGGGCTGCGATTGCCATCATGTCACCACAATTCATCATCTCTCCACAGCAAATGCTCATCTTTTCCTGCGACACCCACTGAAATATATGTTCTGGGGATAAACCTATTGCACATATTAAGGCAGAAAGTGGGAGAAATTTGACAAAATAGTAAGAACACCTTCATTTCAGAAACAGCAGGATACTGCCGCGTGCAGTAAATCTGATTTTTATTTTTTGAACCAAAATAAAGCTATAATCATGACCAAATGTCTGCAATTATTTACCTTAATAACTTGGCAATCATTTTTTAGTCAAGGAAACATTTGGAAAAGGATCGTCAAAGACCAAAATATGGAGGTGTGCACCAGGCTAACACTGAGCCAGAAATTCCCTGTGGTCATTGTTGGAGTTGATGCCTCCCATCACAATTTCCATCCCACAGTGAAAAAGTGAAGACTGAAGCAAACCTATTGTCTTTACCAGTGCTGTGATGTTGTCCTCTATCTGATCAATGAGCTGTAGCTTTGGGACATCACATGTATGCCACTATTTTCCGATCACGCTTGCTTTGAGAGGTGTTATTTAAACCGGGCGGTAAACTAGTCAAACTGGGTTGACTAAACACTTTGTGCTCTGCAAGTTGAAGGGGAGTATTAATAAACTCAGCATGGACTCTTGACCGAGCTGGATGGTGATGCTGATATGAGTTATACTGCTGCTGGAGAAAGACTGTGTCCAACAACCGTCAGCTTTACAACCCCCAACGGGGGAATCATGAAAAGAGTTGGGGGTTTGAGTGCCACCTGTTGGTGAGAGGTTGGTTATCGGCTCAAGGTAAGTAAAAAAAAACAAAAACTAATGTGTCAGCTGTAAAGGGACCCATTTTTTTGGAATGAATAAGTCTTCTTTTAGTGATAGAGAAAAAAGTGAAGGTCTGGGAATTAGGACCATTCTTTTTTAGAGTTTGAAGTTTTGTGCACCAGCTCCGACGGTGGGAGGAAAAGAAATATATTACAGCTTTACAAGAAAACTCCCCAAAGTGTGGGACAATCTTCACCAACTATTGAAATGGAGATGATTAAGATGAAAAGAGATGAAAAAAAAATAAAAAATCAGTTGTTCTGTAAAAAACAATTAGTTTACACACACACACACACACACATATATATATATATATATATACACACACACACGCATACTGTATATATATATACACATACATATATGTGTGTAGCTAGACTTCAAAGAAAAAAAGTTGCCATTATGTTGGTTCTCATGTTCAAGTATGTTCTGGAGGAATAAGAAAAAGAAGTGGTGATATAAAAATGTGAAACATTTGGTATTACACAGTTGTCAACGGCTTATAAATAAAAATCAATTTAACAAGCCTAAAGTGCATTTTAATGTCAACGGGAAGCTGAAAAACCTCCAGAGGCTTTCCCAGGTATATAAATTCTGCAGTTAAGCTGAAAATAGGAAAAGAAGGATAAATGTCAGTACGGAGAGCAAATTTAGCGTCACTTGTCAGAGCTCTGCGCCCTGTTTTCTGGGCTGTTGCTTGTCTTTGCTGCATGTTGTTTTCTGCCATATGATATCTGCCAGCATGAGGTGACGCACACAAGAGTGGTGCAGTGAGCAGCCAGCCCAGATCAGGACATGATGATTTGTCAAGCCCTTATGGCACATTTAATCCTTGTAGGACTGCTCTAGGGATATTCAGTGCGTATGAAAGCTTCAGTGATGAAGAAAACAATGTGGTCCGTATCCAGTCGGGGTTGCAATCAGCTTTTAGACACAATGAGAATGAATAATTGGCCATTTCAACGTAACTCCCAGTTCAGGACTGGATGGTGTCTCCAGCAGGTCTGGTTTTATTTGGGTGAATCGTTGAGCCCATGAGTCGTGGTCAGAGCCCCTCTGGAGAAGATACGGCCAGCTAGCTCAGGGATCGGATCGGATGGGATTGGATCCTTTCAAGCTTATTTAAAACCCATTCCTATGTTGCTCTGTCTTCCATATCACATGCTCATTTTTTCTTTCTCATAACTGTTGACCCCCAACATAATTAATGGTTATTGCATGAAGGACAGCAAGGGACAGCCGCTGAAGCAGGCCGTGTTGGGAGAGCACTGCAGGCCAGCAGGGCTTGGCTGAAGACTGCATCACTGTCTCCTTTTGTCCACAGTAACGGTTCATCTGGCAGCTTTAGTCGAGTGCAGGTATGCCTGAAAAGTTCGTTTGACTTACGGCAGTACCCTGAACAACCTACTCAGAATGGATGCTGGGTGAAATCCAGTCACCCTTGCTTTGTTCTCAAGGGTCCGCTCTAGCCACCGAGGGACTTTTCACCTCGGTTCCACACTTGTCCCCGAGGCACAAGCTCCCCCAACCCTTCACCCTCTCTGGGCTATCCCCACCCTTCTTGTCTGGCTCACTGACAAACAAGCAGTCAAGCGCACCAAACACAAATGTCCCGGCACCCTCAAACCCCCCACACGTCTGCTGCTTTTCCCACTGATAACCATCTTCACAGGACAGATCCACAGGATGGATCACTTCATCCAGTTCAGCTCAAACCTGAACAGGATCACTGATCCTCTATTGTCTAACCACCCCCCACCTCCACACACAGTTGCTTTCATAAATTCTATGCTCATTATATCCAACATTCATGTCCCTCCAGCGTTTTTTTCTATAAACACACAACAATTCTGCATCCAAGACTGATAGAAATCATTTCAGTCATTTGCTGTGTTCCCACAAACCCACAAATAGTGACGTTTTGCCCAAATTCTTGGCCCAAATCTGAACATTCTAGAGGAAAATTCTTACGACGGTATGCTCGGAACCTGGCCTACTTCCTGGATGTCCTTCTGCCTTCCACCGACATGCTGGGATACAAGTGCAGAGTCGTGCCTTTCAGCCGTCCAACAGGAGACAACAGGAAGCCCGATACTGTCCCTCTCACTCAGGGATTAAAAGCAACCATGTGGAGGAGGGACAGGTGCTGAGGCAGGAGGAATCTCCCACAGATGGTTCAGGAAATCAGAGCTCCTCTCCAAATGGACCAATCAGACCTTTTCATGGTCTCAGTCAACCCCTCAACTCATGGAAGTCCTCCTTCAGGACACCAGCCATGTGAGGGCTTTCTGAGGGACTTACGCATCCTATGTGGATCAACAAATTCACCACACGTTGAACAAACCCAAACCTGCTTTAGTTCTGTTGTGTTTGTGCTCCTGGAGAAGGTCGCAGGACAGCACACAATGACGTAGGCGTGCTGCACCGGGTAAAGCTGGAGATGAACAGAGAGAACGTCTCATTCCAGGCTGTGTGCCGGAAACCGAAGAACCTCAAAAACATCTAAATGGGATGTTCTAAATGGTGGAATCACTTCACGGAGCCGTTCCAGTACTGCCATCAGGGACAGGTTGCAGGTCCTACCGGTGATGAGCCCAATGACTCATCCTCAGCATAATAATCCATCATCATCATTATCATCCTCATAATAATACAATAGTAAAACAACAATAGTAATAATGTCTTCGTCTACAAGTCATTTCACAATTTCAAGTCTCAGGAAGAATCATGACCAGAGAAGTCCTCACACACACACACACACACAGCCAGCAAACAGGGAGCAAAATGTTTTTTCTCCTTCGCCATCAATTAGGGTTGGTTTAATTGCTCACTTAATCCAGCGCTCTTGGTGAAAAATCATTCCAGAAGAGACACACAGAGGAGTAAACACGTTAGAGCTCTTAAACACTCACAGAGCACGCGATGCTTTTCATACAGATGGAAAAGGAAAGATTTGGAAAATGCTGTACCTTTGCTTTTAGCTAGAAGAGCAGGAGGAGGCAGAGATAATTGGGGATCCACAGCAAAAAAAAAGGGGGAAGAGGGAGAAGATTTTAGTTCAAACAGCAGTATATCAACGTCAAGAGTGTCCAAAAAAGCTAAAATGCTACTTTAAAATGCTTAAAACATGCATACACTGTCTCCAAACACTTCACACAATAAGTCCCACACAAAGCTTTTAGGAAGAAGAACTATAAACGTGCACGTCTGTGTACACTCTCTCATCCCAGGTTGGTCTTATTTAGACTTGCATCTTTTTTACATTGGGTTTCCAATTTTCCTAAACGACATGTGTTGGATGGGTCCCAACTCATCCACTCCTTCACTGCTCCCTGGTCCTTCGTGCACTACTTAGTGCATTCACTGATGAGCTGCTTTTGGGTGTGAATCAGCACACTTTAATTGACATTTTCTTTTGAACTAATGAATTATTATAGAACACTTTTGTTGTTGATATGCTACTGCTGTCTAACAAATTAACCTAATTACTGGTGAACATCATGGCTTAGCTTAGCTCAGTCAGCATCATTGCTCCCACACGACTTCACAGTTCCTCATTTTATTTCATCCTAATTTTATTTCTCATTATTTATCATGGACCAATACCAACAGGCTAAATATTAACATGACAAAAGGTTTAAGGTTGGTGTGTGAGAAACCTGGGATGAGAATATGCCAATATTGTCCAGCGTTACTAAGGCATGCAGTTTCACACTAGAACAAGAAGGAGGAGGAGGAGGAGGAGGAGGAGAGGGTCATACCTTGATCTGCCATCATATGTGCAAGGCCTTGAGAAGAAGAAGAAAGCAAGAGGGCGTCAGAGAACACTCAGTTTCAATACACTTTGGTATTGTGATGATCCATGTTTTCCAGAGACAGAAAACATGTCATCAGAACACGCTAAGTTCACACGAAGCTTCCTGGTGAGCAGGAGGCTTCTCATCAACACATGTTGCTTCTGATAGTCGAGGCAGGAAAGACTCATGACAAAGATGGTGTAACGAGACATCACGCTTGAGTGGCCGCGTTTGCTACGATGAGCACAAAACACTCATACTTTCATCTCCTTCTCATCTCATATCTTCTCTTCTCATTTTTCTTTTCTCATCTCAACTCTTCTCATCTCTTCTTGTCTCATCTCAACTTTTCTCATCTCATCTCTTCTCATCCCATCTCATCTCTTCCTTATCTCATCTCTTCTCATCTCATGTGCTTCTCCTTATGGATTGAGTCCTGTAATAATTCCCTTCACTCACAGTGGCTGTTGGCAGCGTGGCATGAAGCCATTCTGCTGTGTTCGTACACCTGTATGTAAAAACAATCCTCCACACTGTAAATAATGTTACTAATTAACTGCCTTGATGAAGCACCTGCACAGCAACAAGAAGCTGCTAGATGAATACAATGGTGAACATCAACTCATTACTTATTTAGGTGCTGTAACAGAGCAAGTTTCTGCAAGTGGGACAGTAATAACTAAGTTCAGTAGCCCTGGCACACAGGTGATTTTTAGGCCTGGAGCCAGTGTGAACAGGTGATCTGGGTGTGAAACCAAAACAGGAGGAGCACTTGTTTGTTACACACAACATCACAGTTGTACTGAAATAAAGAAATGAATGAACACACAAAAGTACTCATGACACATGATGAGTCGAACAGACTTGTAAATATCCCCTACACTTATATTTATTACACATTTATAAACATATTCCTGTTGTTCAAGGCACCTGTCTGGACACCTTAGAACAATTACGAGTTTGACTGGAGCCCAAAAAACCCTCGAAGGTTAGTCGTTCCCAGTCTTTACATTCACGGTGTTGCCATTTTATTCAAACTCACCTGGGATAGAGTGGTTCACCTCTGGAACGGAAGGAAGCAGAGAACATAAGCAAACAGAGCAGCATTAGAAACACACATCACTGTATGTTCTGCTAAAATGGCTCTACGTTGATGGTCCAATCAGTGGCGGGAAACATCGGCCATCGTTGATGACGACGACGACGACGACGACGACAACAACAACAACAACATATGCCTTATTCCATACAGCCGCTAATTAAATGAAGTTGCTGGAAATGAAGTAAAGGGTAATGGACATGAAACGCCCTGCATGTTCTGTGCAGCACAGCACTAATTGATCCTGTAGGTGGCTGATTTGAACACAGCCAGATGGAGTCAATCAGATATGCAGCAGATATTAATTCCCCTCAAACGGACTCGTTCCTCTTGAGCTGTGAACGGTCACCTCTCTCTCTCTGTCTCACTCCTCCTCTCAGCGTGGATTATCTCATGATCTTCCTCCTGCTCCTCAACTTTCAGCTCTACTGAGTCAACCTGCTAATTTACATGGTATAGGAGGAGCAAACTCCGAGCGCCCGCAGGAGGCCCGGCGGACATTGACTCTGTGGTGTTTCCTTCTGATGACTCAGCAAAGATGATGTTTTTTTGTTCTATAAAAGCTATAAAAGCGGGATGGAGCCCTTTTCACACTCACATGTTTAGCACGGTCCTGTGACGGCTGTGAGCAACATCTCTGAACATGAGGGTGGTGGAGGTGCAGCTCTTCACCATCTCCTTTCAGAGAGCAGAGGGGCGTTTGTGGGCGAGGTGGCTGCTGCGAGGGGGGACGCAGGGGACTCTGTCCTGGCATCTGGTCGAGTACAACTCTCCTACTGGCGGTGGGCTGCACCTGCTGGCACTCCTCTGTCCACAGCAGCCGCTGCAGCCGTATTTGCCCGAGATCTGCAGGATTCCACTGCTGCTCTAGTCACGTGGAGGGGCAGGAAAATCCACAACTATCTCCTTGGTCTTCTGGGCATCGCGGTGGATGTTGCTGTCTCCACCCCACTGCTTCAACTCTTACACCTCCTGCCTGTATGTGCTCGACTCCCCGGGCTGTCCACTGTGTCATCTGCGTAATTGACACCGAGGGTTTTCTTCTTGTGTCCGGCTCTGAAGCCGAAGGTCATCAGGACTCAAGGTAACAGAAATGAACTTTGTCACATTGTGGAACTGGAGGCCAGCTGAGGATCGGCCTCTGAACACAACACTCCCCCAGTTACAGCCTTTACAGCTCAGACTAGTGGAATACTGGTGGTGACGCTTGACCTTCTGGAATGTTCCACCATGTGCACGCAGGGCCTTTGGAGTTAAGTCGGAGTGACCGCTGGGTTCTTAGTTACATCTCTGACCGAGAGTTTGACCAGACGGTCAAACCAAATGTCTCCCATTTCAGAACGATGGACGTTTCTGTGCAGAAATGGTCTGTAGCTTTGATCTCGTGTAGAAACACAGAATCAAAGGTACTTATTGAACAAGGTAGCCATCAAAGAGTTGCTGGCACAACTCCCAGGCGCTGGACTCACCATATATAACTCAACACAACTACTGTATGGGGAGAATGTTCTTAAATTTATAAATACTGTGGATTATATCCCGGAGTATTCTTCGGGATTTGGTCTTAAAAAAAATCCAATCCAAAGTGATTACCTTCCTCTGGCATGACTCACAGATGCGTCGGCAAACTTATTTATTCATCGGTGGACTTGGAATCTGGGGCATGAGTAGTCGTGTGTAAGTGTGGCTCTCTTTCAGTTCAGTAGCCAAAAGGTGAGGTGAGGATAGGGGAGGATTAGAGTTGAAAGTGGATTACTTACAGGCATGAGTCATTATGCGTGGAGAAAATAGGAGAGAGCAGTGATTAATCAGGTCTTTCAAAGTGCGTCCCTTCACCACAGATGAAGGCAATAACATGTATGATGCACCACTACATGGACACACGGCGGGCTTGGCTGGCTTTGATGCTGCTGCCATCAAAGCCACGTTCCTGTGTGTCCAACTGATCAATTCAATGATCTGAACACACTCCGAGAGGGACGCGGAGGTCAGAGGCTCATGTTGGCTTCTCAACGGCCTACAGGGAAGTCACTAAATAAATAATACCAAACATTAAATAAGAAGAGAAAAAGGAAAAAAAGACAATTTTTTTCTCACACTAATGTGTCTCGTATTATATACTGTGATATAAAAGGTAATTTTCTTGTCAAATTTTGAATTATCTGACAGGAAAGTGCAAACATTGAGGATCACTGATATTGGCAACATCCACGCTCTTTGATCTATGTAAAAATAACCTAAACTCACCATGTTGATTTTACTCTCATCATTTCTAATATCATACAGTAACTTTAAAAATACGAGACACTCTCCTATCAATTTACCAACATTGGTAGCCCCAACGGCTAATTTGCTAACCCAATGGCTAATTTAAAAAAATTTAAAAGGTGTTTTGAACTCCCAGAAAGAGAATTCAGAGTCATCAACACCACAGCTGTTATGGCAGCAACTATAAGCCCACAGACAAATGGGAGCATGGAAAAAAGGCTACATTGATCTTTAGATTCTGACATTATTTAGATGCTAGCCAAACCACGAGACAGCAGTGTTAAAGCAACGTATATGTGCGCTGCTTTAGTGCTGCTGTCTCATGGTTCCAGGGGTAGAGGATCAATATCTCCCTCAATAATTCCTCAGAAAAGGAAAAAGCTAGCTGAAGTGAAGAAATGTGGCTTCTACTGACAAACTAGGCAAGCAAGAAAACGTTCTTCTGGAAGATTAGTTAGTATCATTTTTCTTTATGTTTAGTGCATCTGAGAGGCATGACCCGAGGCCTGGCCCAAGACCTGACATGATCAGACGATGCTTCTGTGAGGCTTCAGTCTCTTGTAGGACTGTAAAGCTCAGCAAACACTCCTTTGTGGGTGGGTGACAAGGGGACACCAGAGCTTGAAGATTTCCTTTGCCGCGAACGTGCCGTTTTAAAGCACACACATCTTTACACGGCACGTTCAGCCATGTCAGCAGACTCCGCCCACTGCCACACTGCTCTGACCCCACCCCCTCACCTCGTTTCATGCCTTTTCCCAGCCACCAGCAGTGAAAGATAAGAGACCTAATCTGGAAATTCCAGATCCCCCCGGCCTTTTGTCTGCGAGGGGGGATTTGGAACCAGACCAAATGGGATGTAAATTTCACTTTTGTGAGCTTGTCAGGAAAGAGGGAGAAAACCAACAGAACAAATCCATTAGAACAAACTGCCTCTGATTTGAGTCATTAAATGGAGGGAACAAGGGAGTTCAGCCACTTTCTTATTTAAGTGCTATTGATTATCTCATCAGGAATCAGGTTAGCGTCCACCCTCAGCAGGAGCTTCAGGAAGCCTGAAGAATGTGTGGATTTCCTGTAAATGAGTATGCGAACAGCAAGAAAAATGAGGGGAGGTTTAAGAGCACAGACAGTGGGAAAGGGTGTACAATAATGGTTTTTTTCCTCTGAATTTTCATTCAATTAAAATGACATAAAGAGAACCTTTTTGCCAAAACAGTGGAGTGCAATAAACCGGAGGGAACGTGTGCTGCAAAGCAACTGAAAAAGAGCCGCTAACATGGCCAGCCATCTTGTAATGCGGTAAAGAAAGGGTGCTCGGAAGGCTCCATTCCCTCTGTAGCCGTCCTTATCAGTGCCTCCAGCTGAGGCCATTAACCTGGCTAACCAAGCTTGGATTAGCTTTGTGCTTTCGCACCCCATGCAGACACACAGGGCTTACCAATGAAGGCAAATGCCGGCAGAATCAAAGAGCGTCTGAGTCCATGATTCCCCAACGCAAAACACGCAAAGCAGCACATTGTGATAATAAGTGCAAACCCCACAAGAAGTGCACCAATTCCTTGGAGAGAGAGTGTTGTCATAGGCAGGTAGTTAAGAATCACATTGTCATAATACAGTAATGATGAGAAGGATAATTGTTGAAAGTGGTTCCTGGCACATTCAAGCAGCATTTTTGAGGCGGCGCCATTCAAGCAAGCACACATTTACAGTGGAAAAAATGTTGTGCTGAACATATTACCTTCGTTGCAGAAGCGCCCCTTGTACTCTGTCTTGGAGCAGTCACAAACAGGTTCGGCATCCACGACTAAGCAAGTTCCTCCGTTCTCACATGGGTTTACGGTGCACCACCCCTCGGATTCCAAGAGCACTTTAAGACTTCCCAAGAACTGCGGTTGGGAGATGCCATATTTGAGGTCTGTGATGGTGCCCCTGAAGGGCTGCATGTTTCGCACTGTGGGCAAGGTAAGTGCGCCGTTGCGGATGTCCTGTGGAACTCCACCCAGGAACAGGTCACTGACTATTTTCATGAAGAGACGCTGGGGCCGCACTTCATCTGCCTTGGCTTGGCCATCGAGCGCTAGCACGGTGCGTTGGTGATACCTGCTCAGGGCAGCCAAGTGCCAGCTTCCGTCATCGACCCTTCCATTGGACACCACAGTCGTCTCGGCACAGTCGATACTGAAGCGCAGCTGAAGTCGCCCCTCCGTCACTGACAACTGCAGAAAATCACAGTAGCCTCCATCATCAAAGTACAGCAACAGTGCTTCTGATGCTTCTGTTTTGAGCTGAAAGCTGAGGTCACCACGAGTGCTGGCGTCCCATCGGAGGTAGCGTGCCCATTGACCTGGTGTGCCTAAAAATTCCATTCCCAGACATGTGCTAAGGAAAACCTGCAGCCCAATAAAAAAACCTATAAGATCCATATTTGCTGAAAAAAAAATGTAATCCAAAAAAGTTTCAGGAGAATGGATCCACAATTGGGTCTACAGTAAGTGCAGGGAGATCCTCTGATAAATATTTGCTATAAAAATAAGCTTTCATTTGGAAAGGGGCAGTGTGGGGAGAACAGTCATGGTTTTAACAGTCTTAAGGTCGTTTACATCAGCAATCTGGAAGAGTGGATCCCTCTGGACTCTTGCAGAAATAGGAGGAGGTGGAGCCGATGGGTTCAGATGGTTCTCACACTTCAGAATTGTTACACTTCTCAAGACTCATGATGTCCAGTCTGGTGGAATAAATTCGTTCTATTAGCGAAAGCCAAAAGTCCTCAGTCATGTTGTCTCCGTTGACGTGCCGCTGACATTCGATCCGCTGGTCAACCTTGGTTCCATCACTGCCAGACAGAAGGAAGGTGGGACAGTTTCAGCATTGGCATTTTAGTACACGCATGTTGCATTCAAGGTCTATCGGCCGGAACAGAGCGACACCTCTCTGGGACTCAAGTGGAGACAAAATCAAACAATCGAAAGCACAACGTAGCACCTTCATTAATGGCAAAGTTGTGTGCCCCGACAGAGAGTAAACCGTGACATCGAATGCATCGTCAGGACTTCAGCCTTTAACTGTGCGCACAATCTGACTCTGCGTTCCCAAGCACTGCAAGCTCAATGGCCACATAGACCCTAAATTGTGGCACAAAAAGATGGGTTATAGCGCAATACAATGTTAAATTGTAGACAGGAACATTTCCAGTCTACACTGAAAGGGAAAACAGGATTTTACGGTTTTGTCCAGCCAATAGCTCCACATCCAGGGGTACGGAGTTTATAGCGTCGTACCAAAGAGACAGGGATTAAATCATTGATCTACTGAGGAACAATAGTTGAGATCTCTCTTTAATGCAGTTCCAGGGAAATTCTGTCTGCTTAACCTGGAGATTGATGAGAGGCTCCTCTTTCTAAACCTCACTAACCACAAAAATCAAACCTGTTAAAAAGGGAAAGTCTGTGAAAACTGCCTGTGGACTTGCAGGGGGGGTATCAAAGTGGTTCTGGAAGGACAGTTTGGGTTTTAGGAGTTCAAAACGGCCACACAAAACACAAACAGTCATTATTTAAGGGGACCGTTTATAGTTCAGTCAATTCCTCTGATTTCAGCAATTCCACCTCAACATGTGACACGTCTGCATTATCTTCACCTTGACGAAGGTCGTTGGGTGCTATCAGTCATCTGCTCCCTAAATTAACCTCATTCCTCACATAGTAGCACACGGCTATCAGCAGACTGCCTTTATCTGATGGCCAGCCATCCCCAGACACACACACACACACACACTCGTGAGATATTCTGCACACACGTCCCACCTCAGGAAACTCACCAGGGTCTAGTGGTTCACCTCTTTCCTCTGTGGAAAACCACCTTAACAACCCCCAAAACACACCTGACTACTGCTAGTAATCAGTATTGCTTTTCTTACTCCTGACATTCAAAAAAAATGTCTGATAATTATCCTAATAATAATGTAGTTTTGTGTGGAGACATTTCCAGGAATAACAGGAAGTTCTTGAGTTGCTTAAATTGTCTTTTTTTTATCTTGTAAGACAGAAAAGGCTCCACACAAGTGACCTCTGGCAGGGAGCAGCGACGCCGCTAACAGTGTTGGAGCACTCCCTCAGATATTTGGATGTAAAGCACAAGTGGCCTGCTGGCAGTACCAGTCAAAGCTGACTCGACCCCAGCGGCCCATTCGGGGCGCCGAGTCAGCGGCAGACCAGCGACTTCAAGGTCTCGCGTGGCGTTAAACGCAGTGTACACGTAAATTACTAGTTCCCATTACACATGACAGAAAAAGTCTCTCAAAGGACCACATTTAAAATAATTCAATGGTGTTGTTCGGATAAATGTCTTGAGGGGCACCTGCATGTTCAAGATAAACGTGATCAGTCAGCCAGAGGCTTTAAATAGTGTGAGCTGAGAGTTCGTTAGTGGGAAAATGGGATCTTCCGCTGAAGGACGCCATTTCAAATCAAATGATAGCATCAACTCCGCTTCTGGCATATTGACCTGGTCAGTTAGGTGCCAGAGGGGGTTGTAGTGTTTAGTGGTTCATGAAATTAAATACAGGTGCAACAGAGGGGCCACAACGAGGCGGCCCTCAAAACAGCGCTAGTTTTATTTTCCAGCTGAGCTTTTCTGACCTTTTTCACCAATTTTGGGTTTAGAGAGGGCCAAAGGGCCACTGGTGTCTCTGACTAAAGAACGTATACCAGACCGGGTGAGCCCAACTGATATTTGTCCCAGAGACCAGAAGAGGCAGCTCCACCACCGCGGAGGGACGCACAGACGGCCAATATGTGCCAGTAGGGAAAGTCGGGTTCCTCCTGGATGGTGCAAGACGCCATTGGCAGTATCAGGAGGATGACTTCATTGATGGTGTTGCAGGCGGCCCCCGTCCTCACCTGAGCTACATCTAATGGGACGGGATGTTTTGGCAAATCCTCTACGTGGGTCCATCGCCTCGTCTGTGGATTTTTTTGCAGGGGGTCCTTGAATTCAGTGAGAAGAATGGTCTGTGGCTTTCTCCACAGATGCTGCTTTAAAGCTCACACACACTTCAACACTCCTCCACCTTCCGTTGGTGAGTATTATGGTGTTTCTAAGATAATACCAAACTCATTTGTTTTTTGTACATTTATAATCTACACTGACCTTTGGGAATCCTCGAGCAGGCCTGCTTCCCAAACCCCAACCTACAAGCAGAAACACACCTCCCATTTCTATTTGTATGAAAAATGCAGACTTAGTCTGGCATTATATTCAGTGTGTGTGTGTGTGTGTGTGTGTGTGTGTGTATCTTGTCAGGGGTTAAAAGGCTAAATGTGCTGGATCATTGTTCTGTGTGAAAGGCTCCTTTGATGGAGCCCAGAGGGACCAGTCCATGTACTCTCTGACAAAAGACAGCACATTAGCGTGTGTGTGTGTGCACGCGCGCGTGTGTGTATTTATGTGTGTGTGTTTAAATGGATCCACTTGTAAGTCTTAAGCAGGTGCTGCTCGCACAAATGATCTGCAGCGATTCAAAGAGCAACAAAATGTCCTCCCTGTAAATGAGACCTCAGTTACGCAGCGCTTCTTTTACCAAGATTAGCTTGTGATGTCGCCGCGCGACATTTCTCACACCGACAGTGATGCAGCAGTTTGATGCCGAACAATTGTAGCGAGCTGCCATTTTCTGCCAGTGCCGCAGTGGAACACGGCAA
Source organism: Takifugu flavidus (assembly GCF_003711565.1). NCBI lineage: Eukaryota > Metazoa > Chordata > Actinopteri > Tetraodontiformes > Tetraodontidae > Takifugu > Takifugu flavidus. The sequence goes on along the minus strand of NC_079535.1, from coordinate 811,917 downwards.
AACTCGGCTTCCAAGGATGCAACCTGGTAGATGAGAAAAGGGAGGAGGAGGAGGAGGAGGAGGAGATGAAGAGGAGGACAATGTTCCGCCTCATCCACTCCCACTCATGCATCACATGGTGCTCTTCCTTCTCTCCCCTCATCCTGCTGCATACGGAGGCTGGAACCTGCATCTGGGAGCGAATCTCCTCCCAACTCTGCGTTCTGGACCGTCTCTGCAATGAAGGCAGCTATTTGATCACGTCCCTTTAAAGACAGCAAATCAAGTTTTATTCAGGATTTTTACACCCACAAACAATTGAAATCAAATGCAAATGTAGACTAAATCCTGAAATCACGGAGAAATCAGATCCAGCTAAAATGAACCAAGCAGAATTGCATCTCCTTCATCAACAATGCACATTTCTCATCACTAAATTCCTTTGATCAAAATACGTTGATTATTTCAAAGGCCGTTCACACGCCAGCTCTCTCTCTCTCTCTCTCACTCACACACACACACTCACACACACACTAATTCTTCTTTTTAAATCCGAGTCCATCGTTTTAAACCATTTTTGAAAATGAAAGTGGAATTATGCGTTTATCTGCGGGACGGTGTTTTGGCGGCGGGGGGCAGCGGGGGAGGGGGAGGGGGGGCAGGTCGGACACGCCTGCCCGGGTTCTATGGTTCTGCTGCAGCACCCTTCAAGGCATTACATCACCCAGATACTGAGCGCCCAAGACGGCACTATCAACTCAACGCGCGCGCACACGCACCCAAGCGCACACATCCTCGATGCCTAATTTAAAATAATAATAATAATCTGCATTAGACCTACGAACAGATAGTAAAAAAAATTAAAAAAAAAAAAAAAATCCACGCGCGTGCGCGCGAACTGGCGACTGGGGCACACGCGTCAGCATGAGCGAACACACCCCAACACCCTGCCACCAGCCGCGGCTTATATAACACCAAACGGCCTCCTCCAGGACGGAGCTCCGGCTTTCTGGGCGCCTTCTATCCGCACATCGCGGCCGGAGGCCGCTGAGATGGAGACGGTCCATGACGGCAGAATAAAGTCCGCACATGGCGCCAAAGCATCAAATTGCATTTTTTTCGATAAACCCGTTATTTATCCTTATTTATCGCCATTTCAGTGAGCACGGAAGACAAGAAGCCAGATGGAAGGAGCGTGTGTGAGAGGACTTTCGCGTGAACGCAGACAGAACACAAACGCACTGGGAAAGAACCCGAAAATGCAGCCTGCCGTTCCGCTGTTACCTTGAGAGCCCTTGGCCTGTGCGCCTAATAAATCTGCACGGACTCATCACCAACCAGCAGCTCCAGTCTGGCCCAACAGCAGCTCCGTTTGGAAGGATTTGAAAAGATTAATAATCATTTAAAATAAAAAATTATCTATACATAATATATCGGTATTTTCCACGAAATGGTCCCAATTCTTTGAAATTAAAAATCCATTCTGGTCAAACGTGAGGAGGGTATGATGTGCGTGGCGCGTGCTCGTGCAGGGGCTGATTAGCACCTTGGGGCCTCCGCGCTCGCAACACACGCATTTCTTTTTCGGGTCACGCCCATTCGAAGTCTGAGCAGAAATTCTCTGCGCATAAACGCCGGAGAATTTTATAATTCTGGAACCGCAGGAGGTGGGGGGTGCAGTAACACATCAAACGAATCAGTATTTGATCGATGATCAAATAACGCAGATGAATTGTCTGTCGAGGCGTCGGGCGAAGGCCCGCACGCTTTGCGGCAAGAGGCGGATTTTCGAGGCGCAGCACACCGGGGCCTGGTGCTGGCAGGTGCGGAGGAAGCTGTTAAAATATTTTCCTAAATATTCCAAACGACGCGATGAAGCTCCGAACAATCCGCTGCTGATTTTTAACGGGAGGCAGGAAAAGTGGAGGGCTGAAGGCAGTTGATCAGGAGCTGACTTGCTACATTTCCTCCCACTGGCGCCATTTGAGCCAAAAATTAACCACAATCACCACCACCATCATCACCATCTATCCTTATTTCTAAATGCAGCATTTCCTTAAATCAAACGTCCCCTCTGCTTTGATTTGTTGAATTAAATTGCAAATAATCCGCCCATTAAATTCTGATCGAAAACATATAATGTGATGGAATTTGGGAATAGAAAAAAAAAAGACAAAGCCAAAAACGCGCGAATACAGCAGATGATTGTCGGGGTGGACGCGCAGAGGTCGAGGCTTCCACCACCGCGGCGTCCTCCAGAAAAGCCTGAAGACTGAACGAATGGATGCACAGGGCCCACAATTTGGTTGACATTTAAACACGAAGCTGCCGATGAGAACAATGCGCGGACACCGGACACCTGACGAGCACGCTCTCCATTATTCATCAGCTGAAACATGCGCCGGAGAAGGGCTGCGGGGCGCATTTTCAACGCTTCGCGGCCGCTTCGCCTCTTTAAATATTCTACATTTATTTCCAAGAATAATTCGATTAAAGAAGAGAAAAGAAAATTGACCCAGTCGACAGCGCCTGAGAGGGGGCGGGGGGTGCTCAGGGTCCTGTCAACGCCTGTCATAGTCTGCTCCACGGAGGTAAAGTAGAGGCCATCATGGCACAAATTCAACCCGAGTCTACATCAAAGAAAGAGCGAATCCTTCAAGGAGACTCGCCGTAACCCACCCGGTGCGTCACAACTGCTCAAAGTGGTGCAAAAGTATCAAAGTTCCAGAATCTAAGGCTGAACGCTGCCTTCTCCCGGCGCGTGCTCCCCCCCAAAACGGGCTTCGAACCGACGGGATGCATCGAAAAAAGAAACGAAACGAAAAAACTGACCTGATTTTAAATCCCAATATTTAAAACCCAGCTGTCCCGTTCTTTAAAATCCAGCTCCGTGCGTCAAGCAGCAGCAATGGTCCAAGTGCGCGCAGTGGTGGTGAGGTTCCGTGACAATCGGGCGGTACCGGGCCAGACCGGGCGGGATCTAGCGCTCCTCACAGGTGCGTCGAACGCGCTTCATCACGGGTACAAAAGCCGCTGTTGAGGATCCGTTCGGATCGCTAATGGCTGCAGGTGAGGAGAGGGGCGCACGCGCAGACGCACACACACACGCGCACAAACGCACGCCCCACTCTGGCCCGTCCTCTACTCAGTTCAGCAATCGGCATTTAAAGGCATATGCGTGCTCGTCAACGCGGGGGATGTACTCCAAATGTTGGCGCTCATCCAGCCTCCGTGACCGTGTTTGACCGTTTTGGAATTGATTTGTTTGTTGTTGTTTTTTTAAATTCTGTGTATTCTCTTTTATTTTCGCTCTGTCACATGAGGAATTGCCACCTTCTCCTTTTAAGGCATTTAAAGGCAGGTGGGACCAATAACTTCATATACGGGGAGAGGAAATAAAGCCCCTTATGAGCCCCTTAAGCCCCACATATGATTGGACGGTAATGGTGATGGTGGTGATGATGATGATGATGATGATATCCATCAATTATCTTTTACTGATGCCTTCTCTAGCAGTGAAGCATACCAGGCCAGTGGACTCTCCTGTAGCAACACATTTATAAGCAGAAAAAGGTGTTCAGCTAGGGGGCAATAATGAGTCTGCATCAGTTCACCTGCACTTGAGCAACGTGTGCACCAGAAGCAGAGAGGAGCCAATCAGCCGCGTGGGCCTCATTTAGGATTGGCTTTGCCTGACTAGCCATGGACAATTTATCTCTCATCATCGGTTTTACATGCTACTTCAGCACTTTCTAGATGCCAGCGGTAGCATGAGGTGGCATCAGCAGTCCAGAGACGTTGCTCCGACAGGGTGGAGATACCAGGGGACAGGCCAGCAGAGGCCTCAGGTGGCCTGTCTGCTCCTGTATGCAAAGGGAGGGTAAGAAGAAGCCCTAGAAAGCCTTCCTTTGCCCATTCCCACCTTACAGGCGGATCGGGCACAACCAGGTCCTCACCGACGCAACACCAAACAAGAATTTCAGCCCAGTGCACCTAAACACTGACACCGTTTCATGGGATCAGGCTGGCCCAAGGCTGGGGCTAAAAATGTTAATGTGAGTTCCAGAGTGAGGAGTCGAATTTAAAGTAGCAAGTGGTCAAACTAAAAAAATGACAGCAGTACAGGGTTGTAGTTTATTATTTTTATTCTCGTGGATAGGCCAATGCTGTCATAGCAGAAACTTGTGTGCTTTATGGACAGACAGACAGACAGACAGACAGACAGACAGACAGACAGACAGACAGACAGACAGACAGACAGACAGACAGACAGACAGACAAGCAGAATGTGTCATTCCTCTATGAATCCATGGGAGCAGAAGGAAACCCTCCCTCTGCCTGCTAATGAAGGTGTTCCTGACAGAGCCCAGAACATCAGGACGGGGACATTTCCCACCACCACCGTGTTACCTGTCCTGTCCATACAAGGTCCACGCTGTAACCTCATGATGGTCTACAGCTCAATCGGCGTCATCAAACGTGCAGGTGACCCAATCACCGTGGGCCTGATCAGTACGCAGCATACAGGAGAGTAGGTCCAGGCCTCAACCAGGAAAACTTCTGCAGGCCTCAGAGGACCGGTGCTGGACTCTGAACACCAACCACATCTTTACAAAGACCCGATGAAGAACAGATCCTGGTTCTACCACTACTCAAGAGTGTCTGAGCGCACAGGTGTCCGGTGTGGTACGGTGGCTCAGAGGATCACTACATGAGCTTTACCTGAGTGATCCACTTCATCTGTCCAATACCCCGTCCATCCAGAACACTGTTCGTTCACCCCCCTCCCCCCTGGCAGGCTCAGGCTTGTGGGGCCCTGTGCCTGGTGTTATTGACAGTATTATTACTATTATATTGTTTTCATTGTTTGTTACAACTACATAACAACTGCACTTTTGCTTGCTGCAATCTCAACCTGACAGAAAAGCCCAAAACCCGAACCACTACAGCAGTGGGGGCGGGGGGCGACTGCTGCGAAATGTAGAGACGATGACGACAACAACGAGTGTGAATCTTTTCACTTTTACCGCCCTCAAAAACAAGATATCCTTTGGCACAGTCAGTGGCTGCCACCAAAGTGCTATTGATCTTACCGTTGTGTTATCTTTCTCACTCTCAGGCATATAAGTCCTGCAGAAATGCTCTGTGTGTGTGTGTGTGTGTGTGTGTTTAATGGGTATCAGCTCCAGGACTGTGAACATATCGACGTACCGACTGACACACCAATGAGCTGCGGTGTTACTGAGCAGCACCATAACACAGAAAGATTCCATGGTATAGTTAACAACTCCAGCAACTCCAGTTTTAAAGGCAGGGCCATGTCCTGACAGACGGACGGAGGTGACCCATGCCTGCTTTCACTTCATTTCCCTGCAGAGACCCACTGAACCCCCCACACAATGAGATTTGCTCACAGCTGAGCTGTAGCACTGTTGAAGGAATCAGGTGTTTGATCCCAGGATGGTTGGAGGTCAAGTGCCCAGGGCCGATGTGTTGGTGACCCTGTCCAAGCCACTTCCACATGAGATGCTCTATCAGATACAGGTTGCAGTGGGAACATCCAAGGTGGGTTTGGTGCAACGTTGACATCACTTGGGAGCATTTTCCACAAGTGTGAGCCAGAGAGAGACGGTGAATTCTCAAAATGAGTAGAGCTACAAAACCAAATTTGCAGCCAAAACAGAGCTGAATCGCAACCGACCAGTGAGACCTGCAGCCTTAGCGTATTTGTTCAGATCATATTTGTTCAGAACTTCCAGCCATAAATGGCAAGGTGGACTCTCATTCACTTTGCAGCGGTGGAGTCTGCCGTGTCCTTGGAAGGAGATGGATCTTGTCGATGGTTCACGACCAACCAGATAAGGACTGGAAGAGCTTTCCCCTTCGGCAGCTGCATGGCGCTGTGCCAAGACTACGTCTCTTTTCCTGTCCCCAGGTGCTGTAGGCTTGAGGGGGCATCAGCCCGTCGAGGTTTCTTAGGCCACAACATCTTGTCAGGCTTGAGACTCCTTGGTCAGAGTTGCTAATAAAACTGTGATAAAACTGTGCGCAGATGTGCATGTCTCCTGCTAAAGATGCTGATAGCTGAAGCCTGCTCATCTGCTGAGCCTCTCACGTCAGCTATTCCCAGATATTCCACAAGTGTTGCCCCACTATGGGACTCTTCACCCCGGTTTGCTATGCCGGTTTTGCGTTGTCTGATAGTTATTTTATACCTGTCTGTTCGCATTGGGCTGATTTTGATGTTGCTCGATTTGAATCAGCACCGTCATATCTGACACCACGATCAGCCGATGGGAAAGGCTGGAGTGTTAAGTGTGAGGAATGAATGGAAGCAGAGATCCACCGAGGCACCTTCCGCGCATGTTGCCCTGGTTCGTTGTGCTAATGAAGGAGCTGAGCTGCAAGGCAAAGCTCTCAGTTAGCAGCCGGTCTATGTTCTGACCTCACCTATAAACTTGCAGACGTCTGGGAGGAACTCCTCTGCATCCAGAGGAGCAGCAGCAAGTTTCACCCACATGGCAACTTTGGCTAAAGTTTGGAAGCTGCACCTGTGGAAGGCATTAAAAGGTGGAAGCAAAGACTGCTGTTACTCTTTATTCAGCAACTTTATCTGTTGAGCTCAAAGATCTGTCTTCTCTGGAAGAGATGAAATGTTCAGTTTATCATGCTAGAGTTTACAGGATACAACATATGTAATTCCATTAACACAATATTGAGCAGCCTGAAGTCTGTTCTCCAGAGAAGCCACGGCTCAAACCTTCAAACGAGATAAATATCACCCATAAACAATTGTAGAGAAGGAAGGAGATGCAAACCTGCTCTGGAACAACAAGAATAACATTAAAAAGGACCTCACATGCACGGTAGCATGCTGCTGCGCCCAAAACGCACGTTTCACAACCCACAAAAGTTCTCAGGTCTTTTCTTGAGTCACCTTAAATAAGAATTAATAAAAGAATGTCCGCTGCACTTATGTAAAGTTTTGGTCTTTGCATCAAAAAGAAACTGATGGAAAGTTCCCAGTTTCCCAGTGGAAACTGTCCCAGTAAAAGAACCGCCGAGGCCTGGGTCCCTGAATTCCTGCTCACTTCTGGAAACACAAACAGGGAGTAGAGCAGCTTGGAGTTACACAGGTGTAGAGCAGCTCCTCAGCAGTGGGCACCGAGAGCCCCGAGGTATTTGATTTCAGCCCCAACAACATTCTGATCTTCTCTCATCTTCTTCGTCTTCATGGAGCAGAACCTGAGGAGCATCAGGACCATGGGCTCATTGGACTCCAACGACCGCACAAGCTGCTTCAAACCTTCATGATGACCAGCCAAAGAAGGAAGTCTTGAAACTGCAGGAGACCCCCAAGAAGTATAAACATACTTAATATCAATAAATATATGTATTAATGTAACCACAAATCTGAGGTATGTTATAGAAAATACCCAAAGCAACATCCACACAGACTGCTGAGGAGTAACATCACAACGTCTCATCCAAGAGTCCAGGTCATCTGGCACCAGATGACAGCTAACTCAGCCCTTCCCGTTTTTCACTGCCTAAAGATGACTCCAGGGTTCCTGTGGTGACACCTGTGGGGCCCGCTACAGCGCCATTAGCTCAAAACTCAAAGGGGAGACGAGGTGTGTTTTCCTGAAGAGAACGAACAGTTCAAAAATATACGGTGATGCCACAACAAAGCACCATCAGTACTGAGACATAGGATGTGGCCTGTATGGTGAAAAGGTTCTTGTGAAGTTTAAAATACTCCTTATTCATTCCTTTAATAAAAAGCTAGCAGAAGTAAGCAGTGAAAGCCAAAATGTCTTTGCTCGCCATCCAGGCTGGGGTCAGCACAGAAGAGCCATGAAACAGTGAGCCAGCGCCGAGGTTCGGACCCACAGCAGCAGTTCAAAGGCTGTGATGGTCCACAGCTGGACAGACTCCATCAGCGTGATGTGGACGCGCCGGATCCAGGATGCCGCCTTTGTCTTCCTGTGCCTGCAGGTGGGAGCAGACAAGAACCACCTCAAAGGACTGAAAGAAAAAAGATGAGGCGAGCAGAAGATCCAGACTTTGTTAAGCAATTGGGTTCAGGGGTTCTAGAGGACAGCCTATGGAGGACGGGTTGGATGGTGCTGTTCTTTACCTTTTATCCATCCGCTCATGCAACATGCAAACGTGCTTCACACACACGTCCAGGGACGGAAAGACCCTGGCGAGCCCAGCAGCTGAGTGCTATTGGGCCACCACCCCATTTAAAGATAAACAATCATGCGATGAGATGGAACTGCAACTGCAGCGGCTGCTCCGACAGGACTGGCACTAAAGGGTGGGAGGGTGGGGTGAGGGCATGGCCTCCGGGGGCTTCGTGCAGCTATGGTGCCAAACAGAATGCAAAGATTGTGGTGTGACCTGGCTAAAGCCCGTATGCAGCAGCGGGACATGTTGAGGAAGGACGAGGAGGACGCTCTGGTCTGCAAGGTGCTCTCGATCCCCCTCAGCAAGTCGTTGGTCTTGAGCAGCAGCAGCATTTGCCGGGGCACTCGGTTCAGCAGCTCGCTGATCTGGGGCAGATAGAGTGCCGCGTTGCTTCGGATCTCATTCTCCTGCCAAGAAATCAAGACAAATATTGCAGGTCATTCAGGCCATCGGTTACCCCGACATCACTTGCACATCCATGAGAGCTCACAGTCTCCCGCAGCTGCTCCTGCCCCTTAAAGGCAGATGTAGGACAGCGTGAAGGCAAGGAACCAGGTTTGAAAGCTTCTCATTATGCATCGTATCTGTTCCCCATCACTTGACCCTGATTAAAGCCACGTGACAGAGCCGTCTGGCCACTCCTGCCCTCAACACCTCCTGTATGAGTCTCAATGCTTATGGACAGTAGGGGGCCAGGGTGAGCAGCACCAACACCAAAGACCTCTTAGGCTAAAAATGAATTTTCTGTTGAATTAAAATTCATTTAACTTCATTCCTATAGCATCTGTTACCATCAGAAGTGTCTTTAGGGATGGGGTTTCCGGGGATTAGAGATGAGGGATTAGGGAAGGGGGGCGGATGGGGCCCATCAGAAGGTGCGAGACAGAAGGTTTTTTGGAAATAACAAGTCAGACAGTCGAGAGAAAGGACCAAGCCAGAACAACTCCTGGAATAATCTGGCTATGAACCAGCTCCTCCCTCCATAGCAATAACTGCTCAGGACAGACTTTGACCACCCAGACACAGTTGGGACGATTGGTAGTCCATATGGGATGAACAATAGTGTGTCAGTGTCCAAGAAGTGAAACTCCAGTCCATATGTGTGACCTGCATAACCGTCCTTGGTCTAACTTTAAGATTCAAGAGTACTTTATATACCAGGAGAAATCCCGGTCCACCAAAGAAGATCACACACACGCTAAATATTAGCCTGTGGCTTTGGTTTAATAAGCTTCTGCACTGTCACAGTTGGTTCCCTCCAGTGTTGCACTGGAATTCCATCCAGATCTTGTGGTGATGATGATGAGCAGAGTCGGACCCTGGAGCAAAGCTTCTCCGGCACATCCCCAAGGTTCTCCAGACAATGTCTCATCATCGCTGAACCACTCTTTCACAGCCTGAGTCTGAAGAATCCTGGAATGGTCCTCTTGGCTCTGCCCATGTCATCAGGGAAGAACACCTCCAGTGATGGAAGAACCTGCTCATTCAGTATCTTCAGCTAGTCAGCTGATCTCAATCTCTGGGCCCATGGTGTTGCTGAACCTGGACCGGAGGACCTGCAGCAGCCCCAACCCAGAGCTCTGCCTCCACCACGCTGGTCCAGTAGACACTAGACATGGTGGAGCACCATCCAGTCAAATCTCTGTGCTCCCCAGCAAATGGAGCCCTTTCTTTCCCCCCTGAGGGACCCCACAGTGGTTCAGTCCCTTCAGTTCCCTTCCCGGGGTGGTTGCCTGTGGAAATGATCTGACGTTCACTAATAAACAGAGCCCTGAGTTCCCATTATCCTTCTAGGTCAGAGCGATGCTTTGGACAGTTCCTGACCAAGTTTTAGTGGGTTCTGCAGTCTCCTTAGATGTTTTCTAACGTTGATCCATGTCAACCAGACTAAAACATGAAACATGAAGCTTGTCTTTGCATCAGATGACTTGTTGCCAGCTGAAAGAAGATCAGCCAGGCAGGAACAATCCTTACCTGAATCCAGTCCAGTTGGCCCCTGGAGAGAGAGAGAGGGGAGGTTAGGTAGAGAGAGGGGGGGGGTGTAGAGTGGAAGTGGTACAGAGAGGGAGAGAGAGAGAGGGAGGGAGGGAGAGAGAGAGGGGGGTGGGAGAGGAGGAGGTTGGGACAGCTGTGTTGCCAGAGCTGTCACCACAGACACACAGGAAATTGACACTCATTTGTAGGACGCCCTGACACAGGAGTCCACAAGAACTGATGTAAACAAGCGGTGCCAAGGCAGAAAAGAAAGCAGCTCCACTTAATTCCATACGTCACCCAGAAAACAGCAGCAGCTGGCTCTGTGGCAGACGGCCCCACTTTCTCGGAGGCTTTTAACAGCATCAACAGGACATTAATTGGACCGACAAAGCCCTCTGCTAAAACATCCAGAACCAACCTGATAATGATGATACTTGCATGAAGCCTTGAGTGGAACTTTGTTGGATACACTGTATGCAATCAAAGTGCTTTAGCACATCCACCCATGCCTATGGTCATGTGACCAGCATGCGTGAGCTGACGTGACACACACACAACCTTTCGCTGTCACTCTTTCTTCAAGATAACGTCTGCAGGTGTTACTCATCATTTAATGCTCACTCAGCCTGTTCTAGTACCTCTGCTAAGCCGGGACAGGGTGACAGTGAGCCAGGTTGCAGGCGTAACACGGTCTCAATGACAGCACCGCACTAACACAAACTGTGCCGTGTGTACTGCACAGCTACACAGCCACCACTCGAGCATCCAACCTGGGGGTGGAAGCAAATAAGAGCGAAACATCAATCACCTAATGTAATTGAATTACTATTCTGAAACAAGTGCAAATTCCACATGCTTCCAACATGCTTGTTTGTGTGCGACGCCTTTATTGTGCGTCACATCGTGACACAAGTCGCAACATAGAGACCACAAAGACCATTTCACCGATGAGACGTGATCCCGTCCCACTGGTCTAAACGGGTCATTCCTAAAGTCTTTGTGGCGTTCCTGTTCTCAGCCCCGCGCTATGTGACGGCCAATAATGTTGTGCCACATCATCGCCAGCAAACACGCACGTGAAACGTGGTTAGGGTGAAACACGAGCCCTCCACAATCCGTGCAAGAGGAGACCAGCGAAGAGGTCCTGTGGTGTGAGTCCATGACTGCCATACCTTTGCTGGTACGGGCTGTCTCCACCCTCAGCCTCCGCCTGCTGCTACATTCATTCATTTATGGAGGTTTGGACTTTGCATAACAAAATCGAGGATAACAGGTAAAATCCTGCACCATAATCCACCCTGTGCCCCCCCAACCCCACCCACCCAGTTGCAAAGAAAATGACAGAGGGCTGCATGAATCCTGCCTGCTTGGGGAATAACAATTAGTAGCAATTATAGGAGGTTGGTTAGCCGCCTCACAGCTGTCAGCAGGACACACAGAAAGCGACACTGCTTCATTTGCATGTGAAAGCCTCAATAAGGACATATTGTATTTTGAGAGCTATTATAATAAGCTGTGCAAAAGGCAAAGGGAATGTAGTGAGGGGGGTGATGTGTGTGTGTGTGTCGGGGGGGAAGGGGGGTGCAGATTTTTCTATCCCGAATTCTGCACTGCATATTTGACAAGAGGATTTCAGACACACCAGGACACACCTAGACAGTACTGGTCTTAGTGGCAAAGAAAGGCTAAATAGACTGGTTATAGTGGAGAGGAGAGGCTGAATGGACTGGTTATTGTGCACAAGAGAGGCTGAATGGACTGGTTAGAGTGGATAGAAGAGGCTGAATGGACTGGTTATAGTGGAAAAGAGGCTGAATGGACTGGTTAGAGTGGAGAAGAGAGGCTAAATGGACTGGTTATAGTGGGAAATAGAGGCTGAATGGACTGGTTAGAGTGGAGAAGAGAGGCTAAATGGACTGCTTAGAGTGGATAGAAGAGGCTGAATGGACTGGTTATAGTGGAGAAGAGAGGCTTAATGGACTGGTTATAGTGGGGAAGAGAGGCTAAATGGACTGGCTAGAGTGGGACAGAGACGAGCGTGGTGGACTAGTTACAGGGGGACAACGAGGACAGATGGATCCTGGGACCGTGGGGTAGGCAGAAAGTAAAGAGGCCGTGGCAACGAAGGTACCACGGGCCTCAGTGGAGATCTTTAGGTGATTCATCAAGATAATGGGAAATTTCTCCATCCTTTTCTCCTGTTGCTGTGGCTCTGGGCCATCATGTGTGTGGGAGGAACACCGCAGAGCTCAAGAGCTGCCAGCATAAAAATGGTGCATAAGAGTAGAAATAAGCCCCCCTGTGAGCACCGATGGCACTGTGAAACCCTGAGGGCCACATACAGGAGCCAATGCAACTTAATTGGGGGACACTGCTGCTGCTGCTGCCATGATGAAAGCTCTTCCCTTTGAATAAAGACATAAGAGATGGTTCATTGCAGAATTGAGCAATGAAAGTGCAAGCTAATCTGTATTGTGTTTCACACACACACAACATATACAGTACGTCTGACGTGCCCCCTTCCTGCAGCCCTGCAAATGGACAAGAGCGCCTACCTCGGACTGGGTGACAGGAACAGAGCTTATTCCAGCGTTGACAGAGGTCCACGAGCGAGCAGTTAGCACACAGGCGAACAAGGGGTACAGATCTCCAGCTCCCAGCCGACGACTGTAGCGCTCCACGCCGGACATGTCGCCTCTGATCAGAGCCTGCCACAGACGGCAGTAGTCCAGTCGAAACTCTGCATGCAGCACCTAAAGCAAAGAGGGGACAGCATGTCGCTGTGTCTCGGACCTGCTATTAACCCTTGTGCTCCTTATTGACTCTTTAAGAAAAGATCCATCCCTCCCCAAATATTTGCAGCTATAGCATCACGAACACTGACGATGACCTTCTGTACAGAGCGGGTAAAACATTGAACGGTGCTGCTACTGATGGAAGCATGAACGCCGACAGTAGCCGTCGTCAGCATCACGGTGGTGTCAAATAGCAGAAGCAGCATTTTAGTGCGACCATCATGTGCCTCTCAGTTACAAGCCAGCCAGCCTACAGCATTACTGCGCCCTGTTGCTCGACTTCATCAGAAGAGCACAAAGCCAGGGCGCACGTTTACAACATGCACTTAAAAGCTGGCAAACAGCACTTCCAGGAGCTGAAAGTCTATCTGTGGCCGCATCAATTAAGATCTGACTTAAAAAGCACAAGTCATTGGCAATAAATTGCTGTGAAAGTGGTGTGTGCACGTGAGTGTGTGCATCAAAGGTGAAGAGAATACATGTGCATCATCAGTGCGTTAAAAGCGACTCTGGCTGCCTGTGTGTGTGTGAACGTGCAAGATTTGGGGCAGTAATTGGCAGACAGAAAGCTGCACTCTGCATCAAATGGCTTGTTTATCAGAAAGCTTTTATCCTGTAGCCCTGCACAAATGTGCAGCACCCATGTATGTGGCTTATTACGGTGGCTCGCTGCTTCCAGACAGCAGCATGAAAAATGGTCTGCAATATTAGAACAAATGGGATTTTCTTTGCTGTAGGATGCCTGGAGATCTCACACCTGATAGAGGCCGTGATCGAGGAGAACAATCTGGCTCTTCTGGCTGTAGGGACATTTTTGGACCAGGACGTTGCCAGGATGGGGGTCACAATGAACAAATCCATGGACAAAGATCATCTCACTGTACAACTTTCCCAGGTTCTCTGACACCTGAAAGGAGTTTAAAAGACTCTGCTTCAATGAAATCAAAGATGTGAAGTCACCAGGTGTGTGTAGACCTGCTGCAGGAACAGGCTTGGTGAAAGAAAGAGTGAGAGTGTGTGACGAAAAACATCTGGCCCGGGTCGGTGGTACCTCATTAACGTTGATGCCATGCTTCTGCATGTAGTTCTTATCGTTGACCTGTCCCCCGTCAGCAAACTCCATCGTCAGGATCCTCTTTGATGACAAGTGCCAGTAGACACCAGGAACCTGAAGAAAGGTTTTCCTTACAGTTTGCAACGTTACTACGAATAATAGTTGGTTTTACTACAGAAGTCCTCAGATAAATATAGTTCCTTGGGAGAAGGTTCTTTATACTAAGCCAAATGGAATCACAGTAATAGAGAAAAGGAGTCAAAAACAATCAGAACCATTTGTAGAATGTTCCTTGTGGACATAAAATCCCTGGAATAAGAACACAAATCTCTTGTCATTCAGCTCTGCTGAATGAGACCAATTTACCTTGAGAAAAGTGTAGTGTGACAACATTTTGGCCACCTTCTCAGCATTGCGTCCCTCATTAAGAAAGTCCAGTTCCAGAGGCATGTTTTTTTTGGCCTCCTCCACCAACCACATGAATGCAAAGTCTGGGAAGAGCAGATGGACGGCCTTCAACAGAGCCTGTCAAATAGAAAGATCACAAACCTAAACACAGCTTCTAAAATATAAAGATATACAGTATATATATATATATATATATATATATTTAGATGGTGGGGGGGTGCAGGGGAGGCCGTTGAGACTCATCACAGAAATAATATTGGGATTGATCCACAGGTCTCTGATCCAATCATATGTTCTATGAATCAAGTCATTCCAGTCATTTTTAACAGGCAGATTTCCTCTTTGGGAGTATGGAGTATGGATCGGATCAAGAAAGGGTCGAGAGAGGCCAGACTGGTTTCAGAGGAGGGGCAGCCCGTGCTCTCTGTCACAGGCTGGGTTTTTTGCACAGCACCAGTGCGTCTCTTGGGACTGAATGAGAAGAAGATTTGGGATGAGGCCTCCGAACAAATGTGTCCAACACCCAACATGGAAGAGGACATACGAGGAGAGCCAATGATGGGGCTCTCAGTACTGTTTCCGTCGTGGGCCTTCACCACACACATGCCGATGCTTATTTCTCGATTTTTAAGGTTGGCTCGGCCATTTTCAGAGCCAACTATTAGGACAAGTTGACTCTCCTTACACCTCAGACCACAGGATAATCTTCTGGGATTATTTTATAAGATATGGGATAATGTGGAGTTTTGGTTGAGGCCGCGTGAAGCCGCAGAACCCCACACGCCACAAACATGTTCCCGCCTTACTTCATGTAACTGAGCAGACACACTTACCTCAATCACCACTATGTCCCGGGAGCTTTGCTTCTGAACTTTGGGATGCTGGACTTTCACAGCCACGATCTTCCCATCATGCAGCACAGCCTTGTGGACCTGAGCCAAGGAGGCTGCACCTTGAGGCTTCTCCTCAAAGAAGACAAATAACTCTGAGAGCTGGGTGAAGGAGAAATGGGGAGGGCAGAAGAAAGAGGTGAAGGGTTGTGTGGTGTTCCTTCATTACCAAGAACACACAGCAGCACATTTGAGTTTGACTTCAGTCCATCAGGCACCAGCTCCTGCCACAATCACGCCATGCTGCCTCTCTCTTCCTGGTTGAGCAACATTTGCTATATAAAGAAAGCGGCTATGCTAGAAATCGGCCTAGCACCATAACCTCCACGCTTCCCTGTCGTGGACAAATATTGGCTGGAATGCTCATCCACCAATAAGAGGAGCTGCATTTCTAACAACATCGAAGAGTTCTTGTTTGGCTGAATGGGCCTGCTGGTGGTTTCCTCTTCCCAGGTTAGCAGAGAAGACCTCTGGAAAAAGTGCTGCTACCAATTTAAGAGGCTTTTCTGAGGGCCTGACTCGCACCAAAAATAGCAAAATGTTTGGTAAAAGCATTGTAATCTAGGCAATGTATTGTAAAAGCAGTGAATAAAACCACCAAAATGCAAGTCCAGGAGATCAGAATAAAGGCCATGGCATGGCTGAGCAAGTCCTTGAGCATGGTTCCTCTTGCTGCCGTCTTGCTGGGTGCAGCATCATTTCTTACAGTCTGCCCATACAGACGGTGCAGGTTTGATGCAGCTGCTGTGGCCTTTGGCTTTCACCTTTCCACAGCTCTCTTATCAAAGCCCAGCGCGTTGAGCAGCCCTTTGAGCAGAGCTGGTCCCTCATTAGCCTTTGCTCATCTCTGAGGACACCGAGCACACACATAAATTAGTGTGTAGGTTTGAAGGTTAAATGGGCTTCCTGAGGGACCTCAAGTTATTAGATTCCCAACCTGTTTAACTGAGGAGACAAGACACCAAGCACTGCCTTAGAGGATCACTTCATCTCCTCGGACCCCTGCCTTGATTCTGGGCACCAATGATGCTGCACTCAGGCTTTTACCACATGAATATAGATAGGGAAACATCCAAAAACGTATTCTATGAATGGAACGTCATATTTACTTCATTTGGAGTTCCTCGTCTGCTCAATGATTTTTTTTTCAATACATGATGTGTATCTGAGAGTTACACCTTTCAGAGGAGCTTATTGATTATTTTAGGGGACAGATGTTGCAAGAACAATTTAAAAAAAACATCCCAGTAATCAAGAGCCAGGTGTCCAATAAAAGCGTGCAGCCATATTTCTCCTAGTCTTGAATGGCTACGTGGTGGGAGGGGATTCCCCTGCTGGTTGCACCCAGTGAAACATTCACAGAGGCTAATTTGAACACGATGTTGGCCGATCATGCAAAGGCTAAACATGAGCCCTGCAGAAGATGTGAGTGGATTATAAATTATGCAGGCAGCATGGGCCCATGGTGGAAACAGCTGAGTTACTCATTATGCAAATATGCTAAATGGAATGAAATTGTTTGTGCCCACCGGTGCTATGATGATGAGCATCTGTACCTGACATGCAAAGAGGCTTCAACTTGGAATTTCTCAGATCGGAATGCTTTGGTTTGTTTGTTTGGTTTGTCTGTTTGTTTGTTTTTTAGGGGAGGGCTTGTGTCAGGGCTTGCAGCTAATAATTCTTTCAGCATATTGCTGCTCTGGAACTTCCTCCCCTCTTGCCCACAGGCAGCTGGGACAGGCTCCAGCCCCCCGCCCCCCTGTTCAGGGACAAGGGGGCGGGATGGGCAGCTGAGTGGACGGAGGGGTTGGTATGGAATATACAGTGTTGGTGATACACAGTGTTGTTTACACAAAGTTATTACACAGTGTTGTTGACACACAATGTTATTACACAGTGTTGTTGATACACAATGTTATTACACAGTGTTGTTGACACACAATGTTATTACACAGTGTTGTTGATACACAGTGTTGATAGACAGTATTATTACACAGTGTTATTGGCACACAGTGTTGTTGATAGTGTTGATTGACAGTATTATTACATAGTGTTATTACGCAGTTATTACAGTGTTGATATGGTGTTGACACAGTGTTATGATATGCAGTGTTATTACATAGTTATTACACAGTGATGATACACGGTGTTATTACGCAGTGTTATTACGCAGTGTTATTACGCAGTGTTATTACGCAGTGTTATTACGCAGTGTTGTTACACATTGTTGATATACAGTGTTACTAGACAGCATAAAAAGTCAATCAGCTTCTACTTTTTTCTGTTAAACCAGTTACAAAGTTGGGAAGCAACTGGGAGTTAAGGGTCACTGGTCATGATCCTTGTGTGTTTGTGCGGGGAATACACACTCTCCCCTTGTGCGTGCGTGCGTGCGTGTGTGTGTTAAAGACTGACCTCCACCCAGCGTCAAAGCCCAGGACTCTGAGGACGTAGCTACCCCAGCACAAGGGCAAACAGTTGACAGCCATAGCTGCCACAGGTCCTCTGGGGGCACCATTTAGTTGTTGCCCTGGGGGGCATAACTGGACTGGGATAATATTAGGGTGGGACACAGAGAACTAGGGCACTAATGTGTCTACAAATTATGTATCAGCTGTCAGAACAGCAGAGGTGTGAGCCTGGGGGAAGATATCGTTTCTGGCTCCATTAATTGCCCTGAATAGCTGGAGGCCAGCTCAGCCAGTTTGCTGTGCTCACTGGTCGGGACAGGAAAGAAATCCTGATCTGAGGAAGTACAAGTCCTTCATAAAGATGCTACATAATCCAAAGGAATTAGAGGACACAGAGCAGTTAGTGAAGCTTCAGACCTGTCTTAAAGACATCAAGTCTTGGATGTCTTCAAATCTCCTCCTCAACTCAGTAAAAACTGAGGTCATGGTGTTTGGTCCTGAACCTCTCATGGATAGATTAGATCACATTATCACTCCAGATGGTACCTCCTTCGCATCTAGTCTCTCTGTGAAGAATATTGGAGTAACTTTTGACCAAAATCTGTCCTTTAACTTACATATTAAAACAGTCTCTAGAAGTTTCACCTTAGATACCTCGCAAAGATCAGGAAGCTACTGACGCGGCATGATGCTGAAAAGTTAGTCCATGCATTTGTTACTTCCAGGCTGGACTATTGTAATTCTTTATTATCAGTGTGTCCAAACAACTCTTTAAGAAGCCTCCAGGTGATCCAAAATGCTGCAGCCAGAGTTCTGACAGGTATTGACAAAAGAGATCACATAACTCCTGTAATGGCGTCTCTTCATTGGCTGCCTGTTAAATTTAGAATAGTTTTTAAAACCCTTCTTTTGACCTACAAGGTCCTCAGAGGCCTAGCTCCATCCTACCTGGAGGAGCTAGTGACACCTTATCAGCCCAATAGACCGCTCCGCTCTCAGAATGCTGGTCTACTTGTGGTCCCCAGAGTTTCTAGGGGTAGAATGGAGGGCCGAGCATTTAGCTACCAGGCCCCCCTGCTATGGAACCAGCTCCCTGTCCAGGTACGGGAGGCTGACTCCATCTCTACTTTTAAGATCAGACTTAAAACCTACCTCTTTGAAAAAGCTTATTGTTACTAATTCTGTAGTTCCAGTTACTATCATAGATAGAAAAATTATCATACTTAGGGGGTCGTCTAATCGTTAGGTCACATCTTAGCTATGCTGCTATAGGCCGAGGATGCCGGGGTCCAGAAATCTGACAGGCCTCTGTCACCACACTGGGTCATGGTCTCCTCTCCTCTCCTCTCCTCTCCTCTCCTCTCCTCTCCTCCTCTCCTCTCCTCTCCTCTCCTCTCCTCTCCTCTCCTCTCCCTTATTTCTTGTGTAGTTTTTCTGCTTCTCTCCCCCCCTTCTGTATTCATCTACAGGTATCACCGCCTTCAGAGCTCCATGCTGACCTACTGACCTCCGACCCCGCTGACCCACTCAACTCGACTCTACCGGCAGCTTATTTTACTTAATATAATGTATTTCTGTATGTATTTTCATGCTCTACCTATTCTCTCCTCTACCTGTCCTTCCCCCCTCATAAAGTTTGTTTGATTGATTGATTGATTGAATGAATGAATGAATGAATGAATGAATGAATGAATGAATGAATTACTGGCATAAACTCCTGACAGAGAGGGAGACTCAAATGGAACGGAA
This sequence comes from Takifugu flavidus, assembly GCF_003711565.1. Lineage (NCBI taxonomy): Eukaryota > Metazoa > Chordata > Actinopteri > Tetraodontiformes > Tetraodontidae > Takifugu > Takifugu flavidus. The sequence goes on along the minus strand of NC_079535.1, from coordinate 792,461 downwards.
GCACTCCTTCTGGAGCTTTGACTCTGGAAACAGTCCGTGTGATGGAAGGACATATTGGACAACGCACCTTTCAGCAGCTTTTCTGTGGACAAGAACCCACAGCGAGGAGGGAGTGCTGTCTCTCCAAATCCACACGCACACACACACATATGGGGACACATATGGCACCACAAATGGTGCTGAGAACACTGTTCTGCTGAAGAGAAGAGCCACCGATCCAAGAGGAAGCTGACAAATATGGCACTTGAGATGGAAGTGATGCCCCAAAGCTTGACTTATTCACTCACTCACTCACTCATTTACACAGCCTCCCTCAGCCTCTTTTTAAAGCATTAATCCCGAGATTGGTGAAATCCTTTTCCGAACATCTCCTGGCTAATCTTAGTCAATCATTGACAATGTTATCAGACCAAAGGAATTACGCTGCAGATATAAACAGGTTGTCAGCGTGCATTTATATGAAGAGATAAGATCTAAGGGAGCACCTGGGGTCTCAAAAGGTCCCAGGGGGATTTTAATCCAGCCGTTTTACAGGCTGAAGAACCGTCTACACTGGAGGAACCGGGCCCAGAACATACCAGTGAACCCACCAGGACTGGCTGAGTCAGCAGCCAGACCTTCCTGTGTGGAGAGTTGAAGCAGGCTGGAGGTGCAGGAAAGCCCCCCAACATCTCCCAGCTGCATCCAATCAGTGTTGGGGAGCAGAGAGAGCCTTCCTCAGACTGATGCCCCCAGAGGCTGAGAGAGCTGGGGAGTAACAGCACCCATTAAGAGCTGGGGGGGTAACAGCACCCAGTTAGAGCTGGGGGGTAACAGAACCCAGTTAGAGCTGGAGGGGGGGTAACAGAACCCAGTAATAGCTGGGGGGGGTAACAGCACCCAGTAAGAGCAAGGGTGGCTTACACCTCTATTGCCTTTATTTTATCCATTCACTTTTATTTAAATCACTTTTCCTATACTAAATGAGGATGATGCCAAGCCTGCTCTAGTTCCTGGCCTACTGTAGAGGCAGACATCCCCTGATCTCTGGGGTAGGGTTGGAGCCTGGAAAAGCAGCAGAAAGCCAAGCTGGTGCAGCTCATATTAACGACCAAGAGCACAACGTGGAGGCTCCTTCTGGTCCTCTAGCCCAACCCTCTCTGTTCCAATGCTCTGCCTCACCTGGTGTTCACGGATAAGTGCACCGGCAGCCGGAGCAGGAAGGCGACTTGGGACAAACGCAGACTGACTTCAGCCTCGTTCAACTCCTCATCAGGGGCGACTTTAGCTTCCAGCACATTAGCGGGAGGTGAAATGTGGTAAAGGAAGCCATTACAAACCTCTTTGCCAAGATCTTCTCGGATGACCTGCTGGATCTCCTTCATGCTGCTCTGAGGGGCCTGGCTGTGGAGAACTTTCAGCGTGGAGGTGTACTCCTCTGGTAACAGGTAGTCTAGAGCGCCAAGGTGCTGGCCCACCTTGATGAATGTCCCCCGGTTGGCACAGCACAGGTCTCGAAGACGTTCTGCTGAGCGGAGATGCACCTAGTGGACAGGAGATGAAGGGAGATGTCCCATAAATCAACATGGATCCACGAACATGCTAACAGACTAAACTGAGAGCCGTCAGGACTAAACTAGTGTAAGAATTCGGACACGCACCGGAAAATCACCAGATCCTGACCACTAAACAGGGATCACCCACGAGGCACATTTTTAAATGGAATTACCAGTTTTTGATCATTTTCATCATTCAGATTGAATTTGGAACATTTTGACTCCTTTGGACATGGGTTGTTTCTGCTTCTGGATTCAGATCAGGCTTTAGATGTGCTACATACTGAGGGCCAAAATCTGCATTCCACTAGCAAAGTGAGGACATTTTTGGGATGTTTTTTTGGGACATTTGGCTGGCTTTCCCAACCCAACAAGAACTGTTTGAGGATTAACATTTGGTATTAAAGGTAGAGTTAGGGGGATCGTGTTGATGGTTAGGGCATCAGGAAGTGGGGAAGTCCTCACAAGGATAGTGTTAGTCCAAGGATGTGTGTGTGTTGTCTCCTTTCTACCAGCTGGAAACGCTAATGCTCATAGAGAGGGGAGCCTCCTGAGGCCCCAACAAATAAAAAGCCATGAAATTAGCTCTCCTTAACCCCTAGAACGCACATTACACACTCCATTCACATGAACTAGCACCCCCCCCCACACACACACACACACAAACACACACAGAGATCCCAGAGGACCATTTGACATGAGTGTCATCTGGGCCATTATGACAATGCAGTGGGAGAAACCAGTCACCAGAGATACCAGATGAGCCTTCCAACTGAAAACTAGCGCAGTTATATAAACAAAACTCTCAAAGATCCACTGCCCTTTAACCTTCTCTTTAAAAAATCTGATGTTTAGTAAAGTATAACACTCAACATTTTACTACTTTTATGGGCTCATTTGTATGGTCAGAGTAACTACAATCTTTGTGTAGTGTAGCAAAAGAAATCTGGGTAGTTGGTGGAGACCCTCGCCGCACACCTGTGTGGAACATAAAGGGATCTTATGAATGTGAAACAGTGTTTAATATGACATTATTACTCTCTAATCTTTGATCAAAAGTATCAAGAGCACCAACAGCACTGGATAAAAAGCTTCCTCTCCACAGTAATTGTGCTGGAGGAGTGGTGGGGGCTCACCGGCTGATGATCACATGATTAGATCACCATGACGATAACACTGCGCTGGGATAGATCAACTACAGCTGCCCCATCCACCATTGGGGGGGGTCAGCCTTCAAAATCACACTGGACTTCTTTCATGTACATTTTGAAGTTTCCTTCACTTCCTCTTTTTAAACTACTGGTACATTAAAGAAATCTGCTTTATGTGCTTTTAACAACTTGAACTAGATTTGCTGCTACAGATGAAAGCAACTCTGCTCAAAATGAGCCTTTTTCCGCCTGCCTGCCTGTCTGTCATTCTGTCTGGCTGCCTGCCTGCTGTAAAGCTAATGTACAGGTAAAATAAGCTGAAAAGCTAATGTCTAGACTACAGAGCCACCGTAGAAAAGGCTTGTTTATTGACATTGACGATGACCCCAGAGAAGGTGGAGCCAAGGAATTCGCTACCAGTCCTGTTCCACATGCACAGCACATGCATTCTGATGTGCATGGGGCTGGGGGTGTGTGGGAGATCCAGTAATTGATTTCTGCTACCTCGCCACAGTTAAACAGCTGGAATTAGCGTACTACGAGGACTACGGGGCTTAATCATTATGGGCTGCTCCTGATGAGCTAGTTAGTTGGCTCGCCGAGGTGCATCTAGCCAGTGGTCACAGGGGAGGACGAGAGACAGCATGGAGACGTGAGTAGTAGATGAGTGTATTTTTGCTGAGAAGACTGCATCAATCAGTTCTGCCACATGGGTCACACATGGACCTTCAACTCACTCTTAGAGGCTGGTCTCCAGCTCCTAGCCCCTCCCACCACTGTAGCCTTGGTTACGCAGGGGGGGGGGGAGGCAGCGCTGCTGGACATCAGCTTGTCAGAGTCTTTTCCACATCCCGCTAGGATCTCCCCACCTCACATTTAGCGGACGACTCCTGTCATCTGCTCATCCAGATTTCTCGCTACGCCCCTCGTTTCCACGGCGCGTCCCTGAAAGGGCGGCAGCTCCCAGACTTTACAGTGGGCCATGCTGGGCAGCAGTGCTGAAGAACCATGGCTAACGCTGCCATCTGCTGGGCTGAGACTACAACAGCTCCAGGAACTCCAGCTGAAGTTCCACATGAACTAAAGATCCCTCGCTTAACCTTCATGGCCGTTCACTACCTCCGCCCTCCCAACTCTTAGATCGCCTCCTCCACCCCTCTTACCATTCTCAACATCTGGTTCTTTTTTTTTTTTTTAAATCAGGACAAGCTAATTTATCCAATATTCATTCATCTCTCGCATGTTTATGTTAATGAATGGAGACATTGTTCCAGGTCTCCGAGGCCGCCTCCAAACCCACATCAGGACGGCCATCCATTATTCATGCCACATCAAACTGCTCCAATCATCAGGCAGTAATGAGATGCAGATCACTGACAAGATCTGAACTGGCCAAGAGGAAGGCAGGAGGGAGGAAACAAGCCTGCGACAGCGTGGAGAGGCATTCACAAGCCAGCTCACAGATAAGAACATAATGATCTCCATCACCAGAGCTCTCCTGCTTTTGATTGGTCCTCACAATCAGTGACAGCGGGCAGGAATTTTAATTTCCTTCATTCTTTTGTTGTACATGACTGGGGAGGCCGTGCAAAAATACACTTTTCCACCTGAGCCGCTGATGGTGACAAGAGCAGTGCAGGAACCATGGAACTTGCTTCAAAAGGTGGTAGTTCAGAGTACGTTTGACTCCAATGTGCATGTTTGGCTCCACGTTTAGGAGAAATCTTCTTTTGACTCAAGCAGAGTCTCTAAGTGGAAGGCTTTATCTAAACAACTACCAGCGACGGTCCCGTGGATGGTGAATGTGAGTGGACAGCGCGAGGAAGAGACGATATCTACCTTGGACCTGAGGGCCACGTAGTCCTCCGTGCCATACTCCACGCCTTTAAAAGCGGTCAGATAGTCATAACTGATGAAGGCTGTCTGCAAAACATCACAAGACATGTTCAGGGAAAAAGTCCGCTCCACGACAGCAGTAGAGTCAGATTTTAACACCAAGAAGTGGATAACAGGCAGGACCACAACATGAACTCAAAAGGTCAGAGGTCAGGAAGCCACCCAAGGAAAAAGCCACCACTTTTTCATTGATTCTTTGTTCCACGACCAATTTAAATGTTGACCAAGACCATTGCAGACGTGGCAGACCAGAACTGTGTGGTGTTTTAGATGATGATTAGATGATCAGGTCACCTTTTAGGACAATAGAGAATAATACAGAAAAACCAGGACCTCCAACAGGTCCCCAAGGACAGGTCTGAGACAGTAAGTGTGGAGTAACTCACGGCGGCCGCAGCTCGGCCAAAGCGGATCACGCTCAGGTCGCTCAGGTCCAGTTGTCTGTTGTGGAGGTAAATCCCACAGGAAGCCACCGCAGCTGCGGCCAAGGAGGAGACTCTCAGGAACCGAGCAGCCATCAGGGGCCCTGCTGGTGGCAACTGTGGGGAGAGGTTGGGCATCTTTTTGGTTGGCCACTTGGTTGAGCAGTAATGTGATTTATGACCAGCAGTCCAACAACAGTAGCTCCCAGACTCTTGTCCAACATTAAGTTTCCTTCTAACATATTTATTTATTATTTGTAGTGATAGAGAAGTGCATAAAGACCGCGCTTTACTCAGACTTACTGGTAGAAGCCGACAAAATGAAACCAGTCTGTGTTTTACCTCACGAAACCAGCTGAAGCAGCAAGAGAAGATGAGCACCAGTTACCCTGGCAACCCAAATGTGTCCTTCTTCCGAGACGTGCACGTGAGCTACCGGACTGTTCGCTAAAGCGACTTTGAGTTACGCAAAGAAGGTTGTTACGAAGCACAAGTCAAACGCTCGATATCCTTCAAAGGTTGGCGGCCACCCCAGCGTCCCCCGGCCTCAATCCACTCCTTGTCTCCCTAACCCCTAACCCTTAACCCTTGTTTCCAATAAGGCTTATTTGTGTTTCCAGTGGTTTGACGACTGGCCGTTTCCGCCTCAATTTTTACCGGGTGTACTAGGGCATTGTGGGGGATGTAGTTTTTGTTTTGCCGACCGCACCGAGCACCAGCATACCCAAGGATGAAACTCGGAAGTACAACCGCGATGACGTCTTTTATAGGAGACGGTCACGTGTTCACCCCTCCGACGTTCAGCACGGCGACTAGGCTATGTTCAAGAGCAAGAGCTACACACTAGTCACGTGTCTCTCGTTTAGATTAGAATGTCAATCCTTTATACTTTCACCAATCATAAAACAAAGTACTATGGTACTTGCACCCCCATCAACCACTAACTTTAGACATGAGTGAGTTTAGACAATATAGCAATATTGTCAGACTATCAATCCACTGGCTGTGTATAAACGCTGAAGGAGTCATTGGGAACTACAATAGAAACAGCACACGCTGCAGAGCTCTGGCGAGCTGCTCATTTCCCCTAATATTGTGAATTAAACCCAGAACTACTGCAATGACTTGGATTACCTTCATCCAGGTTGTCTTCAGAGGGTGAGCCTCAGCAGAAAGATCACTGAGGTGGCAGATTATGGACTCTGACTCGGATTAGAGAATCAAGAGACCACGAGAGAGCTGAGTTATCTTCCTTTAATAGAGATTGTTCATTTGCCCACACACAGAGGATCGTAGACTCTGGAAATGGACAGGAGCCATCCAAAGTTACATTTTATAGTACAGTAGGATGCAGATGTTGTTTCTGAAGGGGGACCATATATTACAAGGGTTTTATTACTGTATTACTGAAGGAATGTGCTGGTCCATAGGCCACACAGCACGATCAACATCATGACAATAAATAAAGAGGTGGCGTGTGAATGATCAAGCATCTTCAGAGGCTCTGTTGGTCTTCTGTCCTACAAAAAGACGTCGGTTCCTTTGTACCTGCAACTGAAAACAAGTAATCATTTGTATCAGAGTCCAACTATGTGAAGATTCAAAATGTCCTGGGATGTATAGAGCATATATTGTGCTATAAAGTGGAAATATGAGTGCAAGTTGGGTGAGGTCAAGAGGTTTCACCTTGGACCCCTCCAGCAAGTGGGGCTCTTTCTGGAGAGCATTGTTCAGCCCTTCCTCTGAAGTAAAACCCACCCAGCAGAAGCCCTTATGGAAACCAGTTTCTTTGTCCTGGTAAAAAACACACAGTCAGATTAAGCGACGTCCTGTCAAGGCACCGTGCTGCTGCAGGAGAACCTTCCGTTAGGGTTAGGGATCAAGAGATCATCAAGCTGGTGATGCTAAATACTTCAAAAGAGCCAATGTGCATTTGATCCAAAAACAAAACCAGTGAAAATGATCATCCGGACCTGCTGCAGTTGTTGAAACCTATATTGCAATTAGAAATATGTCGAGACATCAGAAGAATGGCAACATATTACTTTAACAACTAAAAACACATGAAAGCATTTTTCTAAGCAAATAAGTGCAGAGATCGTGAACTTACAAATGGCAGCAGACACTTCTTCACTGATCCAAACTGTCCAAAGTATTCCCTCAGCTCGTCTGAGGAGGAACACACAGAAGCTATTTATAGCCATCTGTAGACAATAAAAACACAAGACACACGTGCAGGAGTAGCAGGAGCAGGAGGAGACACCAGATCACAAACCCTTCATAGGAAGTCACTCTGGCAATGGGGGTCTCTGCTCAGCATCACACACACACACACACACACACACACACACACACACACACACACACACACAGTCAGTCAGTCTCTCACACACACAGACAGACAGACAGACAGACACACAAAGTCACTCACTCACTCACACAAACACAAAGTCACTCACACAAACACAAAGTCACTCACACACACTGAGCGCAGACACCGTTAGCTAACAGTTAGCCAGCAGCTAACCAAGCCGGCTCAGATGGCCCCTGTAACCCCTCAAGCCCAGCTATAGCTACAGTTGTCGGGCTCCTGCTACTTTCAGCCCACTCATTTACTCACTGCCAGCAACCGTCCAGGGCACTTTGGAAACAAACACCTCAAACACTTTCTTCGAAGAAGCCGCCATGTTTTCAGCTACCGTCGTTGACCTGTGACGTCATCTGAGTGTATCGCTTCCGCGCACGTGCTACTTTGTGCGCTTGCGCTTAGTCCCGCGAGCCGATCCGTCCCGTCCCTAACCAAACATACCATAATAAGCCATTTCAAAGCAAAATAAGAAATATCCCTGACAAAAAATGGGCAAGTGATTAAAAATGAAGTGACAAAGTAGAATTATTTTGAAAAGAAATATAAGCATAAATTCTCAAGGCTTTTTCCACAAATCTTGCTCAAATTGTTTACATTTCATTTTATATGACTTATTGTTTAATGTGTTTTAAACTATTTATTTATATGTATTTGTCGATTTTGTCAAGTTTGTTTTCTTGTTTTGATTTCGTTGAATAATGTCTTGTTTCGATATAAATCAAGCACGGCGACAACATTCCGCGCATGCTCACAAGTTACACATGCGCAGAAGCGACGTGACTCTAACCGGGTTCCGGGGTCAGAGCGAGCCCTGGCAGTGGGATGAAGTTGGCTTCACATTTGGTGCTGGCGGCGGTTAAACGTTCTGGAGTATTCTCGTTCTCGCCCGATAATCTTTTTTTTTAAGGCTCGTAAAGGTTGTGTGTGCACAGGCAGGGAGACGTTTGAATAAATTGTTCCGATGCTGAATATTAATTAGTACAGCCATGGGAATTTTGGATTTGCTAGCTTAATCCGAGTGAAACCACGATGAAGTTTGATTTAAATTTCTGGACAAAACAAGCAATAATCATCTTAAATTCCCAAGCTTTAGACTGTTGGAGTCTGTGAACCTAACTTCACCCAGCAGGCCGTCATGGCCAAGATGGCTGCCTCCATGGTGGAGACGGGCGAAGATGCCTTCAGGAAAATGTTCAAGCGCTACAGAACAAAGCATCCTCCGCCAGATTTTAGTGACGTCCTTGACTTTTCTACAGGCAAACAAAGTGACAAGGTGACCACAATGATGACACTTGGAGCACCTGTGAACCTGTACTGTGTCCACAACAAGCGGTCAGATATTCATAATTCATTTACTGACGCCAGAAGCGCGATTACTTGGGTCACTGTCTGTCAGAGCAGTTCCAAAGTTAAACGTAAAGAGATTATTTGCTAGGTGTTCAGATCGTGCCCAGCAGGGGTCGCATCACGTGCAGATAGGGGTCCGGGTGTTCAGGGTTTGCAGCTGAGGGGGGTCCAGGCTAAGAACAGAACAGCACACTGAACAGCATCACAGAAGCTTCTGCAGTGATCTTTCACGCTGTGGCATGCATCATCCAGAAAAGATGTTATAAAAAGGAGGAAGAGGCATATTAACCAGGTTCTTCGAGTGCAGTTTGTCTAAAAGTCCATCCATTAACCGAGGCCTCTTTATTATGGTTAGATCATTCCAGTGAAACTGGACAAGGCTGCAGTCAGTGACGTGGAGGTGACCAGGGTTGGACTGCAGCCTGTCAGAAACTGGAGAGCCTTCAGTTTGCTGGAATATCCAGGTGAACATGATCTACTCACAGTCATTGAGGAATAATTGTTCCATACACCCTCAGCAAAATCAAGATGTTTAGTCGGGGAAGAGCCAACAGGTGGTCGGGGACCAGGTTCTTCCTGTGCACCACACATTTTTCTGACCAGTCTGTTTCCTCTTTGTTATTTAGGGTTCGTGTTTATCTCCAACCCATTTCAGCCAGGCTGCCAGGCCTTCTGGGTGAGGCAGTGCCTCAAGACCTACCCTCAGAAACCCAATGTCTGTAACCTGGACATGCACATGTCCCCCTCTGAGACGCAGAACATCTGGGAGAAGAGTGTGCCTGTCCTTAAGTGAGTGCACAGAGCTAGCGTGTGTTTGCTAGCACCGCTCCTCTCATGAGAAATGTGGCATCTCGTCTCCAGAACTAGTCCTGCTGTAAAAAGGCAAGCCAAGACTCTTGTTGAGAGGCTGCGATGGGTCACTTTAGGTTATCATTACAACTGGGACACCAAGGTGTGTATGGCCCCCTGACGCAACGCACACCATGCTCTCTCTCTCAATCTCTCTCCCTCCTTCCCTCCTCCTTCTCTCTCTCTCTCAAACACACACACGCACACACTGAAACCTATCTTTAGATGACTCTTGGAAAATGACCTGTTTTGGGCTTGCTGCAGCCATGTGACTGAGCCAGTTGTGGCCCCTTGTTTCTCTACAGGCTTATTCTGCGGACCATCACACTCCATTTCCTCCTGAGCTCCACCTGCTCTCTCGCCACATAGCTGCTGCCTGTGGGTTCCCCAAGTTCAGTCCAGAGGCTGGAATCCTGAATTATTATCACTCGGACTCATCTCTGGGAATCCACGTGGATGAATCTGAATTGGACCACAGCCACCCACTGCTGTCACTCAGGTCAGAGGTTATAGGTCACCGTGGGAAACATTGCGCCCCAGTTACTGATGTTACTTTAGCAGCTGTGTCGCAGAGTTAAAAAGACATTCAATTTCACAGAGATTTCTTTTCTGTGTGATAGTTTCGGACAGTCCGCCATCTTCCTCCTGGGGGGCCTCTGTAGACAAGATCCTCCCACTGCCATGTACATGCGCAGCGGAGACGTGATGGTAATGTCGGGCCAGAGCCGCCTGCGGTACCACGCTGTCCCGCGTATCCTCGTGGCACCTCGAGGTCAGACACCAGTGGAGGTGGAGGGCTGCGGACCAACCACAGCACTGCAGGCCAGCTCTGTGGTGGAGCCCTTGTCCCAGGAGGACTGGGCGGTGTGCTGCAGGTACATCCAGAGCTCCAGAGTCAATGTGACACTCAGACAGGTGTTGGGCCCCGGGCAGAATTTTCCAGATTCTACTTTTCCTACCCCAAAGACTCCTGGAGGGCAGGAAGGGGAGAACCATGATGGAGCATCAGGTAGAGACAAAAGGAAGAGGAGCAGTGTTGAGACAGCAGAGACGTGAACTTTTACCTCCCAGAGGATTTACCCCACTGAAGAGAAGACACGTCCCAGACAAGGACGGATGAGAACGTTTCCACAACACACCAATTGGTCAATGACAGCTTCCAAAACACCAGGAATCCACCACCAATCACTTCACACTCAAATGAGCCCACCCCAGGTAACAACCGAGAGAACTCCTGTGGCTCTTCCCCCAGCAGCCGTGTCTGAGAGACTGGGGAGTCTCCAGAGAGACTGGTCGTAATGGTGCTAGCAGCAACAAGTGCAACGACGTGTTTAATCACTGTCCAATAAATGACCAGAGATTTAAAATTGGCATTGCTTTAATAACAATCAGTCCACACTTTTATTACAACAGAGGAAACAGGGCCGGTTTTCCTGAAGTCACTCGGCCTCATTGAACACTTTTGCCACAGGTGACGGGTCGTTAAGTAAAAGCAGTGCAGAGTCAGCCAGACGCGTCTCGTGGAGAGTCTAAGCGCATTGATAAAGGGGAGGAATGACTGAATTAAGTGCAATTAATGTCATAGGAGAAGAGCATCAATCGTAGGTCCTCAGATCTGCCCTGATCCATTGGACCACCATCCTGGCAATGTCACTTCCTGCATCCAAGACAAAGGCGTGGCGAAAGCCCCGTTCACACAGTCTTAAGTCTCCGTGAGGGAACGCCTTCCTGATGTCATAATAATACTGGGCAGGACACCAGTGGTCTGTGGCACCGTAGTAAAATATTAGCTGAAAAAATAGACACAAACATGCTTTAATCCAACACCAACGTTAGCGCAATAAAGTGCAGTGAAGCAAACTGCCGTCTTACTTTTCCCAGATGTCTCCTGATTGTCCCGTTGTCTCTTTCCAAAACCTTCTCCATCTCCTGGCCTGCCATGTACATTGCATTGGCTGCACACAAGAGAGGAGGCATGATGATGATGATGCTCACCCGTGAATCATGACAAACCAGCAGTAATCCCAGGTTAATGAGCCAAGCCCCTCGGAGTGATCCTTAACGGATCAAAGTTTAACGAGCTCTTCTCTGGCTTACAATTCCTTTCAAATTCATTCAGGACTCGGAGTTCTTTGGCCAACAGCCAGACAAAGGAGCAGTCACAAAGGTAATAAGGGGGACGTTTTAAGTTCCTGGGTGTGTTGGTGCAGCTGCAGAGCCTCCATCTGAACCTCCTCCTTCAGCAGTGCTGGGGGAGGAGGTTGTCTGTCCCACAGCTGCAGATACAACAACAGCAGCCAATCAGGAGGAGCTTCAGAACAAAGACAGTTGAAGTGAACCTGCACAGTCTCCACTCAGCAGTTCCACCGTGGGCTGGATCACAGTGTGGTCCAGAGAGGGGATTCCACCCAACAGCAGCCTGACCAGGCAGGCTTTCAGCCCCTCAGGCACCAGGGAGAGCAGGAACACGGGCAAGTAGGCCAAGTACCTAAAGTAACACAGGACTGGGGTCAGAAGCCTCCCCTGAGGAGTCTGAGCCATACGTTCTATGGTGGGAAACAACATGATGGACTTCATCACCTGGAGAAGGGGACACACAACTTTTAGATGTGGAAATCGTAAAAAAAAAATGCTAATACTAAACCAAAGAGATGCTGGCCAACATTTACCACCAAACTCCCAAACCTTTAGATCAGGGCTCCTCTTCATTATCTCCAGAATAATGTAGCAGCCAATGGAATGACCCACTAGAACCAGGGTGGTTCCTCTGGGCACATGAGTCCTGATGAAGGCCAGCTTGTGCTCAACCTGCCCACTCAGTCCAAACACATCACCGTCCTCTGCTGCTCCTGGACAGGGGAAGTTAAAGGGTGTTATTATTCAAAGGGTGTATTTTCATGCTCAGGCTCTGATGATGCTCCACTGTCACACTGTTCCAGATGAAAGGATCAAAGGGAGTTTTACCCTGCAGCATGTCCATGGAATCGGGGGGTGCACAGTGTCCAGCGTGACTCACAGCCCACACGGGGTGGCGGTACCGACACATGCTGTGGATGGTCTGCATGAAGGTCCTGTAGAAGCCCACCACCCCTGGGTTACCTGGGAAGCCCAAAGCACAAGATCAGTCCTGATTCGGCATCAGGTCAAAGAGTGAAGTACGATGTCCCAATCATCCTGGAGTTTGGATGTCCAACCTGCCCTTTTCCAAAGCAGTCAATCGATCGATCCATGCAGCCAGACTCACCTGGAATTATGAGAAATAGCAGCCTGCATCCCGGCACACAGGAACCAAACTTCAGGAGCTCTGTGACGGCTCCGCAGCAGTAAATGAACTCTGTCTGGGCTTCACAACCCCTTTCGGGCACAAAGCCATCCATCTCGCTTGGTCTGAGAAAGAGAGATCAAATGAGATCCAAGATCTCTACCAACAGCTCCAGTAGGTCAGCTTCCAGTAGACAATGACAGTAAAACCGAGCACTCGGAGACTGCAGAGCTCCACCCAGCACCTCATTTTCTGTCACTACCACCCGAACTGGATCAGTTGGATTGCCTCCCTTGAGTTTGAGATCATTTTGCTCATCGTGCACTCGAGGGTGGAGCATCAATGACTGAGGTGGCACCTTCTCCACCCTGTCGTCTACAGTGTTTATCCAGCAGGAGCACAAGGTGGATTTATGATCAGACTCCTTGGCTTTGATCTACGGATGATCACATTTCAACATTTTCTGAAAAGTTCAATAAAAACTGTTGACAACTTATTTTGCAAACAGTGAAAAGTTCAAAACCCTTTCTTTATGAGCCGGTTAGGTCCAGTTCATTGATTTGGGACTAAAGGTCGCAGGTTACAAACACGACGAGGTGCAGCAGCATGATAAGATTAAAGTCGTTGTTTGTGAGCTAATTTATCAGCAGGTCCAAAGGCTACATCGACTGCTGACAGCTCACTAATGCATTTACATTTCTTATTAGAGAAAGCAAACGGCTTGAATTCTTCCCGGTGATGCCGAGTATGCTATTATGTAAGGACTGACTGATTCCATTCATATAATCTATGGCGTACAGAGGTTCAAAATATTAATAACAATTTAAAACTATGTGTTGGATCAGAGTTTAAGCATTCGTAATTTAGTCTATGAAGTCAATTTAGTATCTTTTACCTGCACCATTAATTTGAGGGCTTCCTTCTTTCTTCTTCTGGTTTTATCAACAGTTTGCATCCAAGCTGTTGCATTACTGCCATCTATCGGCGTGTGTGTTCTTTACTCTTCTGACTTCAATAGTCCGGTGTTTTCTTCTTCTGCTGTTTCTTCAAAAAACACAAAATAAGTGTGTGCGTGCGCGCGCGCGCTCTACAGAATTACATTATTCCTTTTTATTTTACTTTTCAGTTTCATTCAGTTTTTCACTTCCTGATATATTCTTTAGTTTCTCCTGCTCATCAACATGCTTCCCACCTTGTTTTCCTATAAAATGTAATGAATGGTTTTATCCTGTTCTTTAATCATGTATCTTTATTCCTTGTCTCTTCCCTCCTGTTCCTACCCACATATCATCCTTCTCCAACTAATGGAGTAAAGCTATGAGAACATGTCCTTTATTTCCATGATTACACCATTGATTTTTCCATTATTTCTTTTATCCCTGTTTTTTTTCAACCAATGTTTTAGCTTCCGTTCTGCCCAGAGTTGTTTGAATTAATACCGTGTCTGCTTAGAAAGACTCTTTTGCATATCTAGCTGCCAATTCATTTCCTTGAATTCCTACATTCTTCATTTCAATTCTTTCCATTTGGATAACTTAATTTAAGAAAGCAAAAGGCTGAGTTTAAGACAGGCTCCTGGCCAGATAGACCGATCAGCATTTGGCATGCTCACTGTCCTACTGTTCACTTCCTAACTGAAGTCAAAACTTAGAAAAAGAAAATTGAATTGTGCATTTGAGGCATCAGCAGTTACCTCCTGGTCATACTCAGAGGCTCAGGGCTATTGGAAAACCCAGGAAAGCACTCGAGCCACAGAAATAATCCTTTAATCACAGAATCTCTTGCCTAACTCGAGATTCTAAAAAATACACATTGCAGTTACAGAATATACGGTTTCTGATCAGAATAAAAAGTACGAGCAAGATTCACAACGAGCAAGATTCATTATCCTCTTTTGTTATGCTATTATTATTATTCCATTCAAACCATCCAATAATGAGAGTGAAGAGGCACGAGACTGAGCCGCATTGTCTGCTGTGTTTGTTCATTTTTAAGGCTTGCTGTGACAGTGTGATCATGGTAGAATAGGAATGCTGACTGGAGCAAATACAAAGGAAAATCGGACAGTTCCGGTCCTGTTGGACGTGTGTTGACTGTATCATTGTGTGACTCTTTTAGTCTTGTCGAGGCTTCAACCTGCATTACTTTAGCTTGCATTGGGTGTGTTGTGGCTTGTGTGTTTGACCTGACCCTTGTCCCCTACAGCTCTTTAATATGGTTTGCGGGACACTTGAACACTGTCTTTATCAGTGGTTTTATAGTAAATTAGCTTCCGGTTTATCTGAAAAGACTGTCGAGGAGTAGAAAGTAAGGTTTTGAATCCAGCGTAATCCCACAGCGAGAGTCCTTGAACGCGAGGGGTCTCGATTTCCAGAAATGGTACAGTAATATTTGGAACAGAAAGGGGAACAGTCAAAAAACCTAAATTGGCCTCTCCACTGGCTGATACGTGAAGGTAGAGCTCCATTTTATTGTTCTCTGCAGTAACATTAGAATTATAGTGATAGTGGTTGAAGCTGGCCAAAGCCACCCAATTATACCACTGCCTCTCAGGCATCAGCAGGGCCCTATGAGCTTGTTGAAGAGCCACCTTCCCCGTCATTTTCAGTGGCAAGAGAATCTTTGCCTTTACTTTATTTTCAACATTGAGAACAATTTCAAACCCCTGAAGTGAAACTTCCACCTCATTTTCCATGGATCCGATGACATTCCCAGTGAACTCAGCACTGTGGGAGATCAACAGTGCAGCTTTGGAGTCCAGAGGATGAGCCTCTCCACTTATATCCACGATGCTTTTGGTCGCAAAGGGAACGTCAGTTTCATATCTTGCCTGAACTAGAAGGTGGCGCCAGTCTGCTGACTGAGCCATCAGGCTGTGATTGAGCCTCATGACTTGAGAATCGGTTTTTCCTGCAAAGTATAACTCAGCACTCTGAAAACTCGCCTTGAATCTTATATTGCTTGTGTGCGTGCCTTCATCGCCGTAACCTTGAACAGACCACTGGCCATTGCCGCTGGTTTCACTGCTTATGCTCAATTGGTCAGTTTGGATTATGGCTGCCAGTTCGTGCTTCACAGTCCCAAGACTCACAGTATCAGTTGCTGCTATGAACAAGCTGTAGTCCCAGGCTGTGTGCACAGCTACATGCACGGCGCTCCCCAATGCAAAGGTCATGCGGTTGGCCAGATCTGAACGGTATATTTGTGTTGTGACCTTGGTCCAAGTATGAGCGGAAGCCTCTGTGGAACCTTGAGTGACTGTTAGTGATCCTTGGTGATCGATGGAGAAGGTCGTGTGGGTGGCTTTCATTGTTTCCGTGAAGAGCAAGTTCTCCAAACTAGCCGTGGCCTCAAAGCTGTGCTCCAAGAACTCCAAGGGGGATGTTGCTCGTGAAGTAACGCTGCCTGTAAACTGTGGGTTTCTTAGCGCAGACGTAAAATTTGCCATTTTTCCCGTGGTTACAAGAGCATACTGCGGAAAGTTCACCTGAAATTCTCCCCTGAGTTTGCCGAACGTCGCGCTACAACTGTCACTGGAAATCTCAGAGGCCTCCATCTCTGGAACAGGAGGCATTTCTATTTGGAAGTCTGTTAGGTTCAATGTGGGGATGTGCATGGCAGGAAAGGTTATTTCTGACAGGGTTATTTCTGGAAAGGTAAGATCTGGCAGTTGAAACAGGTACAGCATTTTGAGTTCCCCAAAAATGGCCTCGGGGTCGGGCATTTGGATCTCAAATCTTTTTATTGCTTCTATCACCAGAATGATTCGAGATTTGAACCGATCAAAATCGATGGTACAGCCAGGAATTTTGTAGCGGTTGAGGATGGTGAACTCAGGGACTGAAATCTGAGCTGGTATTTGAAGCTCGTGCAGTCTGTTCAGATGAAGTGTGAACCCAGGGACTACAAGATCAGTGAGGGGTACAACAAAAGTAGGAACTTTGATCTCAGCCCCAGTGAGTCCCTCCAGAACCCCGGTTGCCGCTTCCTTCATGTGACCTATGAATCTGTCATTCTTTCCCAGATATTTTAGCCTGTCCAGCAGCTGGCCCAACTGCACCGATATGAAGGCGACCATGTTGGAATAGAACATACTGGCTCTGTGGAGGTAAAAGTATATTTCCTCTCGGATGTCCATGTTGGAGATTCTTTCTCTGACATCCTCGAGGATGTCTAGCACTTTTATCTTGATGTCATTATAAATTGTGGTCTCAATCACTTTTTCCAGTTTCCTGAGGGCATCGGAGATCTTTGTGCCTCTGAGTTCGTCCAAAAACGCATATAAAGAACTTTTGACCTCTCTAAGAAAAACTCTGACGCCCTCGATTTTTCGCACAATGTCAAATTTTTTTAACTGCTCATTGATTTGATTCGTCAATGACACGATGTTTTGATTGATCTCTGCAACAAAAGCTACATAGTCCAATTGCCTCATTGACTTAAGCGCCAAAGAAATATATCGAGTTAGGTCCTCAATGCTTCTCTTAAAGTCAATTGATTTGACTTGTGTCACCACTTGTTGCAGAGAGTGCATCATCTTCTCATAAGCAAGGTGGACATTGAGCAATTTGAGAGCATCTACAATTAGCCGCACAGTCTCATCAATTTTGAATTCCCTGATGAGAATCACGACTTGATCCACTAATTCCTTGAATGAATCATCAAGGCCATACTTCAAAAGTAGATCCCTTATGTAAAAATATATTGCATTGAGTTTGTTGGGTATTTCATATTCATCAATCCAGTTTAAAATGATGTCATTCATCATCTCGATTCTTTCAGACATTTGCGAATATGAGAGCCGATACGAGAACTGGTCAACGTAAGCGGCCCATTCGACGGAGAGAACATACTCCTCGACAGCCTGAGAAAACGAGATGAGGTCAAAGGTCTCAATGGTTTGTTTCACTCCCAACGTTTTGTTCCGGAACCTTTCCGACATCTTACACTTGGAATCAGCCGTTTTGAGCCATTCTGGTAACATTTCCGTGTGCTTGAAGAATTCCTGAACAGCATCAAGTACTTTTATAAGTGACTGCTTGATGTTATACTTCATCTCAAAAGCCTGAAGCTGACGTCCAGCCTGGGCAAGCACAGCTGTGACCTTGGCAGCAAAGTGACCAGACGTGATGTAGCCTCTGACCGCAACTGTGAGCGTTTCCAGTCTTCCGGAGACGTCGGCGATTGTATTTTCCAGCTTCTTCCAGAATATTTTCATGCCACTCTCCAAGTCCTCCACTGTCACCATAAA
The DNA here is from genome assembly GCF_003711565.1 of Takifugu flavidus. NCBI lineage: Eukaryota > Metazoa > Chordata > Actinopteri > Tetraodontiformes > Tetraodontidae > Takifugu > Takifugu flavidus. The sequence goes on along the minus strand of NC_079535.1, from coordinate 774,380 downwards.
CTCCTTCATGAAAAAATCAACTTTCGTTTTGACTTGATTAATCTTCTTTTCTGAGACCAGCTCTTGCACGAAGTCTCTCACTCGCTTTGGAAGTTCCATCAGTTTGACCTTGGCGTCCACAATGATCTGATGAATATTTAGGCCTTGGATATACCGTTGCAGTGATACCAAAGCTTGTATAGTCGTGTCCTTGATCTGCTCCAAAGCGTCTGCAAAGCTCTCGATGAAGGGGCTGCCAGCGATATAACAGGCTCTGCTCTTCTCGTACGTCAGACCTACAGTCATGCTCAGCTCCTCAACTCCTCTCCCCGAGTAGTTGGTTTTGGTGTATTTGCCGAGAACATCCGTCAACAATAAACAGGAAACGTTGAACCCAATAATTTTGGGATTATTGTAAAGACTCACGTCTTGAGAATAAGTGCTGTTGTTCAGTTTAGACTTAACTGTCCACGTTAGTGATTGGTCAGTTGGTGTCAAGAGTCCACTAACTTTGTTTTCTGCATTGGTGGAAATGTTCTCGCTTTGAAGCATGTGCAAAGATTCCAGCTGGCTGTGGTGGGAGTAGGCCAGAGCAAGAGGCTCAGCTGTCAACAGCAGTGTGCTGTCCAGCTGCCCAGTGTGGTTCCCCTGGAGATGTATATCTGTGTCACTCCTGGCAAAGGCGTCCACTGTGAGTCTGAAGGGCACGGCCACAGCGCGGACGGCACTGGCAAAGCGTAGAGGATCAGAAATGATTCGCACGTCACAGTTTGAAGCCCAGGTGAATCCCGCAAATGCAAGATTACACTTGTGGTTGAGTTGGGCATTGCTCACAATCCCGGTGGTGTTGTACTTTGCTGTCCCGTAGTTGTTGTCGTAGCTGAGACTATATACATGTGTGAAGCTGTGATCTCCTCTGTGAGCTCCCCTCATACTTCCTCTCAAATCCACCTTAAATGGCTCCAGCTTCATATAGCCTCCATTGCTGAAAATGACCTCATGAATCTTCAGATTGTTTGTCAAAGCAAATGACAACAAAAATGGCTTCATATCAACTTTGGAGTTGTGATTATAGTAAACATCTTTGTGAAGGAAGTTCTTGGTTTGGGACTCCAGCGTCAGCGTCCACAGGGTGAGGGTCAGTGAGTGGCTGTTCTCCGTTGTGAGTTCCTTTATTGCTCCCATGGCATTGCTGGTAATGCTCAGAGCTCTTCCATTCAGGACAACGTTCACATGGTTCCTTGTAGTCGCATCGTATGCGCGGCCTGCCAGTAGAGCATACAGAGACGCCTCCTGAGGTGTGACCTTTCCCTCCATGGTGCACTCTCCTCTGCTGTCCACAGCCACTGCTGAGCTTCTCAGGTCCAGAATGGCTTTACCGCCGCTTTCAATGGCACCACTGAGACTGACCTCCACCTCCACTGGGGTGCACTGAAAAATCTGTGTCACATTTGTGGACAGGTGGCTCCTGCTG
>NC_079535.1:695000-772827 GCF_003711565.1 Takifugu flavidus | reverse complement strand
CATCGGCGGAGATGGGCCCTGGTAGACGGCACTGCGATCTCCAGCTCCTGCTGGGGGAACAGAGGGGGTTGGTAGCCAGGAAACATTGAAAGGGGGACATACCAGTAGCAGAGCTCTCCATGGCGTTGAGGGAGTATTCCACCCACGGCAGGAACTTGGACCAGGAGGCAGGATTGCTGGTGGTCACGCAGCGCAGGGCCGCCTCCAAAGCCTGGTTGGCCCGTTCGGCTTGTCCGTTGGACTGGGGGTGGTACCCAGAGGACAGGCTGACCGTGGCCCCAATCCCCTTGCAGAAGGCCTGCCACACCCTAGAAGTGAATTGGGGGCCACGGTCAGAGACCACGTCAAGGGGGATCCCATGGAGACGTACAACGTGGGAGACCAGGAGTTCAGCTGTTTCTGCAGCAGAAGGGAGTTTGGGGAGGGCGACAAAGTGGACCCCCTTGGAGAAGCGGTCCACAATGGTCAGGATGGTGTCGTTCCCCTGCGAGACGGGGAGGCCCGTCACAAAATCCAGGGCTACGTGAGACCAGGGTCGACTGGGGACGGGAAGGGGGTGCAGAAGGCCTGCTGGCGAGCGATGGGAGGCCTTGCTGCGGGCACAGACCGTGCAGGCGCGCACAAACTCCCGAACATCCTCTTGGAGGTTGGGCCACCAGAAGCGCCGCTGCACAAACTCTCGCCGTCCGACGCACGCCAGGATGGCAGGCGAAACAACTGGAGTGGCCCCACTCTAGCACCTGCGGCCGGACGGAGGAAGGCACGAACATTCGGCCCTGAGGCCCGTTCCCAGGATCTGGCTCGTCTCTCTGGGCTTGCTCGACGGCCGTCTCGATCGGCCAGGAGATGACCCCTATGACCCGGGCCGGGGAACGATGGTGTCAGGGTCCCTGGGGGCGCCGGGGAATTCCTCCGGAAACTGGCGGGAGAGGGCATCAGCCCGGATATTCTTGGAACCAGGACGGAAAGTGAGGGTGAAATCAAACCGACTGAAGAAGAGAGCCCAGCGGCCCTGTCTGGGATTGAGTCTCTTGGCCGTTCTCACGTAGGTCAAGTTCTTATGGTCCGACCACACAAGGAACGGGTGCTTTGCTCCCTCCAGCCAGTGTCTCCACTCCACCAAGGCTCCATAGACCGCCAGAAGTTCCCTGTTGCCCACATCGTAATTTCGTTCAGCCGGATCAAAACGGCGGGAAAAGTAGGCACATGGGTGAATCTTCTGGTCTGCCTCGGACCGCTGGGAGAGGACTGCCCCGATGCCCGCGTCCGAAGCATCGACCTCGACGATGAACTGCCGAGCGGGGTCTGGATGGGCGAGCACCGGAGCCGTCGTGAACCTGTCCTTGAGGGCCGAGAAGGCGGTCTCAGCCTCCGGTGTCCAGGCGAAAGGGCGCGAGGTGGAGGTGAGAGCGGAGAGAGGGGCAGCCACTTGACTGAACCCTTTGATGAACCGCCGGATGAACCCGGCGAACCCAAGGAACCGGCGAAGCTGAGTGCGGTCGGTGGGACGTGGCCACTCCACCACAGCCTGGATCTTGGCCGGATCTGCGCGCACCCGCCCCTCCTCCACGATGTAGCCGAGGTACCCCACTGAGGCGGAGTGGAAGACGCACTTCTCGGCTTTGATGAATAGTCGGTTCTCCAAAAGCCGTTGTAGGACCAGGCGAACATGCTGGTGGTGCTCCTCCATGGTGCGGGAGAAGATCAAGATGTCGTCCAAGTAGACCACCACAAAGACGTTGATCATGTCCCGGAGCACATCGTTGACCAACTCCTGGAAGACGGCGGGGGCGTTGGAGAGGCCGAAGGGCATGACCAGGTATTCGAAGTGCCCGAGGTGTGTGTTGAAGGCGGTCTTCCATTCGTCCCCTTTCCTGATCCGCACCAAGTGGTAAGCGTTGCGGAGGTCTAACTTAGTGAACACCCGGGCATGAGTGAGAGGCTCGAACGTGGACTCATAAGGGGAAGAGGGTACTTGTTCTTAACGTGATGTTGTTAAGTTTGCGGAAGTCGATGCAGGGCCTCAGGCCGCCATCCTTCTTGGCTACAAAAGAAGAAACCTGCAGCTAAGGGGGATGACGATGGTCTTATGATCCCAGAGGCAAGGGATTCAGTGATGTAATTGCGCATCACCTCCTTCTCTGGGATGGAGAGATTGTAAAGTCGACCCGTGGGGTAGGGAGCCCCGGGAGGAGGTCGATGGGGCAATCATAGGGCCGGTGAGGGGGAAGGGACAGAGCATTGTCCTTACTGAACACTGGGGCTAAATCATTGTAGATAGGGGGAACACCAGTGAGATCCGGGGAGTGAGCGCGGGCCTGGGATTACTGGATGGAGAGGGGGGCGGAGCGAAGGCAGTTGGCGTGACAGGCCACGCTCCACCCCAGGATCCGACCCGAAGCCCATGAGATGTGGGGGTCGTGCCTTTCCAACCACGGTCTTCCTAACACGAGTGGAGCGGTGGGGGCGTGCAAAACCAGGAAAGGTGTACTCTCTATGTGATTACCCGAGGGTTAGGGTGAGTGGGATGGTGCGATGCGTGATGTTACCCAGAGAGCGGCCATCGATCGCCTGGGGGGACAGGGAGCGATCGAGAGGAACCAGGGGAATGCCAGCTTGACGCGCGAGAGAAAAGTCCATCAGGGACTCATCAGCCCCAGAGTCAATGAGAACACTCACCGGAATAGACTCCTTATCCCAGGAGAGGGTTGCGGGGAAGAGGCGGTTGTGTTGCTCGGTGGGTTGGGGAATCACAGCTCGCTCGGCTCACCAGTACTCCCCCTACTGGTGAGCAGGCCCTTTTGGTCGGACGGGGCAGGCTTGGATGAAGTGGCCGTTGTTTCCGCAGTACAGGCACAACTGGTCTCGGAGTCTTTGCTCCCGCTCCTGCCGTGAGAGACGGGACCGGCCGATCTGCATGGGTTCCTCTCTGACTCTGGGGGAGGGTGAGCTGGGGATTGCAAGAGGATGTGAGGAGGCGGGGCGGCAGTGCTGGTAAGGGAGAAGTCAGGGACAGAGGAAGTGCGGTGGGAGAGTTGTCGGGTAGAACCGCCCGCACGTTGGGCGGCGCTTCCTGGCGGCGCTCCCGTAGTCGTTCCCATCTGGAGCGAGAGGGTGATCAGCTCGTTGAGTGACGAGGGGCGGTCTCTCACAATCAGGTCCTTGATTGCCTCACTCAGGCCCCGTCGATAGGCGCTACGGAGCGCGGTCTCGCCCCAGCGGCTCTCTGCAGCCAGGATGCGGAACTCAAGGGTGTACTCCGCAACTGACCGTGACCCCTGCTGGAGAGCGAGCAGACGACTCGCGGCGTCTTCACCGTAGGTGGGGTGCTCGAAACAGCCTTGAACTCCCTCCCGTCGAAAGCGCGCTGTCTGATACTGAGGAGAGGTGCGGGGTCCAGGTCGACGGCAGCTATGGCCCAGCTCAATGCCTTGTCGGCCAGGAGGGAGGTTATAAATCCAACCTTGGCCTCATCGGAAACAAATCTGGAGGGCTGATGGCGGAAGAGCAGCTCACATTGGTGGAGGAACCCCTTGCCCAGGTCGAAATCCCCGCCGAACACACGGGGGCTGGCAAGGTTGGGCTCGGCTCGGGGAGAAAGCGGGAGAGATGGTTCTGATGGAGCAGCCCCCACCGGGGTCGCTGCCTAGCTTCGAATAATGGAAGCCAAAACGGTTGCCATGGCGGACATCTGGTTGGAGAGGGCGGACAGGGTACTGGAGGTGGTCTGAGAGGAGCTCTGGAGCTCGGAAATCTTCCCCTGGATTGTGGGGAAGGCCTTGGTTAGCTCCGACTGAAGGGAGGAGAGCTGGGCAGAGTGGGCCTCCACTCTACTTTCGAGGGGGGAGGGTAACGTGGGGTCCTAGGGCCGCCCGGTTGCCCCGGGGTTCCACCTTGACTCATCTTGGCTTGATCTTTCTGTTACGCTCGAGAGGACTGGCGGTCAAGTGTGGCGGAACCCCAAAGAAGGCAGACAGACACGGGAATTAAAAGTAAACTCTGAAGGTTTAATGAAGCAAAAAAAAACCAGGAGGGAAGAAACTAAATGAGAGAGGCCGAGACAAACTATTGGTGCGTGATGCGGCAGACGAACCAAGTTCGAGATCCAGGGGCGAGAGTCTGGGGGGTCCAAGTGTCCAGAGGATAGGAGAAATCCGTCCGAGGAAGGGGAAGAGGAAGAGGTCAGAGGAAGAGGGGCTAGGCAGGTTGCAGAGGAGTTGCAGAGGAGTTGCAGAGGAGTCGCTGGAAGACGCAGGGAGTCGCTGGGGAGCCTGGAGAGATGCTGGGTCCACGGGACGTGTTGCCAAAAACATCAGCAAGATCAAGCACTGGCCTGAGTGCATAGGGGCCTTTTATGGGTGCAGAGTCGTTGGGCGGATTGGGTGCAGCTGCAGGAGAGGGCCCAGGTGGTGGTGGTTGAGCTGATTGCCCAGGTGGGGCCAGAGTAGGAGTCACAACAGAAGCCACACCACAACCCGGCCACTTTCGAGCCTGACCAATGACCTGTTGCCTCTTGAGCATTTTTCGCAAACCAGTATTCCAGGAACCATAAAGGCGGAGCTTTTACCTCCCCCTGCTGGCCTAAACATTGTCCCCTTTCACTTTCACTTGTAATCAGCTGTTTTTTTCCTCTGGGTTTAGACAGAAAGAGAAACTGTAAAACTGTATCTCTTTTACAATGCAAAATGAACACAATCATAGAATAACAACAGCTTTGGCAGATGTATTGTATTGTATTTTAGCAAATGGATTTTGTACGTCAGTCTTGTAATATTACCACATTAAAAAACAAAAGCAAACTTAGGAATTATTGTGATTAATAACCCTGTTATACACATCCTGAGCATCCTCAGTAAGCATGTCTAGGAAATTGTGGAGAGCTCTTTCAGTGATTTCATGAGAAAGTTTTCTTGCTACCAGGATTATTGCAGTAGTCTTACTGGTGCTAGTGACAGCTCTATGTCATCCGTGTGTGCATATGTACATGGTTAAGCTCATGTGATTATTTAGAGGCATATACAATATGTGTGTCTGCTATATAACTCTGTTGGATTATCTGTTGGGATGATTTCACGTTTGTCTGACTTTTACATTGTAACTGTCGGTTGCTTTGTGTGTACAGGTCATCATGGCTGATTTCCTGGACACTACAGAAATCAGAGAAGCTCTGCAAAATAACAATCAAGCTTTAGCTGTTGATAAAATCAAAAAGCTTCTGGAGAGGGCAGCAAACACTCCTCTTAATATCGGCATTACAGGAGAGTCTGGCTCTGGAAAATCCTCCTTTGTCAATGCCTTTAGAGGTGTGGACCACCGGGACGATCAAGCTGCTCCTACAGATGTTGTAGAAACCACCACAGAAGTTAGAGCATACCCTCATCCAAGCTATCCCAATGTTACCCTCTGGGATCTTCCTGGTATTGGTACCACCAGGTTTCCAGCTGATCAGTACCTGAAGCATGTTGGGTTTGAAAGGTTTGATTTCTTCATCATCATCTCAGATAGTCGCTTTAGAGAAAATGATGTGAAGCTTGCAAAAGAGATCCAGAAGATGGGGGAAAAGTTCTACTTCGTGCGCTCCAAGGTTGACAACGATCTGCAGAATGCACAAAGGAGTCAGAGAAACTTTGATGCAGAGCAGACTCTCGCGCTTATTCGTGAAAACTGCAAAGAAGGTACAAAAGTCCTGAATCCTGTACATATGTGTGTCTTCATGTGGAGTAGCAATGATGATGATGTCATTTCCTGGGACACAGGTCTTCTGAAGGAAGGTGTGCAGGCTCCTCAGGTCTTCCTGCTGTCCAACTTTGAGCTTCGGCGCCATGACTTCCATCGTCTCCATGCGACCCTGGAGAGAGAACTTCCAGAACACAAGCGGGATGCTCTTCTGTTTGCCATGCCCAACATGAGCCTGGAGATCATCGAGAAGAAGAAAGAGGCCTTCAAGTCAAAAATCCCTCACTATGCTTTTGTGTCTGCTGCGTGTGCAGCGGTACCACTTCCTGGACTTTCTGCTGCTTTTGATGCTGATCTCATAGCTAGTGTTGTACAGCAGTACAAAACTTGTTTTGGGCTGGACCGACCTTCACTGCAGCGACTCGTTGCCATTACTGGTGTACCACTGGTAGATCTTACTATCATCAGTTCACCGTTAACTTTAGACAACATAAATACTGATTTAGTATTAAATCTAATGAGCCAATCATCAGCTATCTCCAGTCTAACTGAAAGAAGGGAAAGCTATAGTTTCATTCCGTTATTCGGAATCCTGGTAGCAAAAAAACGTTCTTATGAAATCACTGAAAGAGCTCTCCACAATTTCCTAGACATGCTTACTGAAGATGCTCAGGATGTGTGTAACAGGTTTATTAATCACATTAATTCCTAAGTTTGGTTTTGTTGTTTAATGTGGTAATATTACAAGACTGACGTACAAAATCCATTTGCTAAAATACAATACAATACATCTGCCAAAGCTGTGTTGTTTTCTACGATTGTGTTCATTTTGCATTGTAAAAGAGATACAGTTTTACAGTTTCTGTTTCTGTCTTTCTGTCTAAACCCAGAGGAAAAAAACAGCTGATTACAAGAAGGCTTTACACTTTCAATGTCCCTATTCAGAGCGAACAAGTGAAAGTGAAGGGGACAATGTTTAGGCCAGCAGGGGGAGGAAAAGCCTCCGCCTTTATGGTTCCTGGAAATCAGCTGGCTTGTGAAAAATGCTCAAGAGGCAACAGGTCATTGGTCAGGCTCAAAAGTGGGCTGGGTTGTGGTGTGGCTTCTTCTCTAAAGCCAGAGAGGATCGTCAGTCACTGGGAGATTGCTTCTGCCAAAACTTCTTTTGGTGAGTGTGAGCAGCTAACATCTGCTTCTGCTTCTGATCTTATACTAATGTTTATCACCAACAGGTCCACAGACACAGACAATCTTTACTCTCAGGTCACAAAAAGTTTTTTGGATTTTTTTTTTAGAGTGCATACATTCCAACTAGTTTCCATAAACTTTTGACAGTCGGCAAGTCCACAACTTGTGCGCTCAGCGTATTATTGCAGTAGTCTTACTGGTGCCAGTGACAGCTCTATGTCATCCGTGTGTGCATATGTACATGGTTAAGCTCATGTGATTATTTAGAGGCATGGACAATGTGTGTGTCTGCTATATAACTGTTGGATTATCTGTTGGGATGATTTCACGTTTGTCTGACTTTTACAGTGTAACTGTCGGCTTTGCTTTGTGTGTACAGGTCATCATGGCTGATTCCCTTGACACTACAGAAATCAAAGAAGCTCTGCAAAATAACAATCAAGCTTTAGCTGTTGATAAAATCAAAAAGCTTCTGGAGAGGGCAGCAAACACTCCTCTTAATATTGGCATTACAGGAGAGTCCGGCTCTGGAAAATCCTCCTTTGTCAATGCCTTTAGAGGTGTGGACCACCGGGACGATCAAGCTGCTCCGACAGGTGTTGTAGAAACCACCACAGAAGTTAGAGCATACCCTCATCCAAGCTATCCCAATGTTACCCTCTGGGATCTTCCTGGTATTGGTACCACCAGGTTTCCAGCTGATCAGTACCTAAAGCATGTTGGGTTTGAAAGGTTTGATTTCTTCATCATCATCTCAGATACTCGCTTTAGAGAAAATGATGTGAAGCTTGCAAAAGAGATCCAGAAGATTGGGAAAAAGTTCTACTTCGTGCGCTCCAAGGTTGACAACGATCTGCAGAATGCACAAAGGAGTCAGAGAAACTTTGATGCAGAGCAGACTCTCACACTTATTTGTGAAAACTGCGAAGAAGGTACAAAAGTCCTGAATCCTGTACATATGTGTGTCTTCATGTGGAGTGGCAATGATGATGATGTCATTTCCTGGGACACAGGTCTTCTGAAGGAAGGTGTGCAGGCTCCTCAGGTCTTCCTGCTGTCCAACTTTGAGCTTCGGCGCCATGACTTCCATCGCCTCCATGCGACCCTGGAGAGAGAACTTCCAGAACACAAGCGGGATGCTCTTCTGTTGCCATGCCCAACATGAGCCTGGAGATCATCGAGAAGAAGAAAGAGGCATTTAAGTCAAAAATCCCTCATTATGCTTTTGTGTCTGCTGCGTGTGCAGCGGTACCACTTCCTGTGCTTTCTGTTGCTGTTGATGGTGCTCTGATAGCTGATGTTGTACAGCAGTACAAAAATGGTTTTGGTCTGGACCGACCTTCACTGCAGCGGCTTGCTGACAGCACAGGTGTACCGCTGGAAGATCTGACCTCAGTTGTCCGCTCACCACTCAGTTTAAACACCATTGATATGGCATTTATCTTAAAACTTCTACTTCAGTCAGCAGCTGTTGCTGGCTCAATGCTAGCAGTGGAAGGCCTGAAATATATTCCATTATTTGGAACCTTGGTAGCAGCGACTCTCTCTTATAAAGTCACTGAAAAAGCTCTGCTAGATTTCCTCCACATGCTGGCTGAAGATGCTCAGAACATGTTTCAAAGGGCCCTCTGTTGCATGAACTCCTCAGTGTGAGAGACAGTTAAGTAAAAGTCCCGTTTTGGCTTTCAAATAATCAAATCAATAATCAGGACTCCCCGGGGAATCATGTTAAACAGTGAATAGCATACAATGTCCTGTATGAAACAATTAATCATATTTTTAATATTATGAATTTTTAATATGTGTTAGATCACAATGTCTTGTGAGACAACCAAGGCTAAATTTGTGATTTTGCAACAAGATGGATTTTTTATTCTTTAATAAAAAGTCAAAAAATATTCAGCTTTCCTTCTTTCTTCCACTCATGAAAGTTTCTCATGTTTCTGTCAGGTTGAATCAAATCTTCATATCAAACTCGTGAGTCACTCACTAAAATTGTTCTCCAAAATGTTCCATTTGTGTTGCTGTCATGTTTTTATAGTTCATGTGTTGTGAGAGTGTCACCATCAGATGAAGCAGATCATGAAATGTGAAATGTAAACTTTAGCCATAGCATATTTTGGGCAATAAATAATTATAATGAATGTACTCATGCTTACAGTCATAAAAGCATTGTGGTATTTGACTCTGCCTTCTTGTGTCTGTGTTGATGAGGCCTCGGGATTCTCATTATGGATAGAGATGGCTAAAATGGTCAGTATCCTGTAATGCTAAAAGGGTATGCATGACACCATCCCTTAATTTATCTGATCAAGTAATACAGGTTTATCCCAAAATTTATTGTGTGGTATCTGAAATGTAGATGTGGTTAACTCAGGTTGTAGTACTTGTCACAGCAATATATGCAACTTTACATTTCACACCGTGGCTCTCTCAGATGCTTTCCCTCACTTGTGCCTGGCTGTTCATGTGAGCTCACGTGAACAGCCAGGCACAAGTTCTAAATATCACAGAACTGGTGGCACAGCAGCAAGGAAGCACTTAAACCAGCAGGAAAAAGCTTCACTTGGTTGCATTCAAATACCTGGTACTCAAATGCTAAAGGGAATTCTTACAATTCCCAAAGGCAAAACGGGAAGCAGCAACAAAACAACTCTTACTATAATACAACAGAAACTTGCACTTTGTGAACACGATCACCACATTGTACGTACAACTAAGCATCAACTCCTGTGGTACACTATTGGAGATGAACGTTAAACATTTGGTGAGTATATAGTTTCCCCACCTACTTTTGCCCAAAATGATGCTGATTTTATTATTCCACGTTTTTGGAGTCCAAGGTTCCGTTGTTGTGTGTTGCTGTGGTCCTGCTTGTTCCTTCCTGCAGGGGGCGTGGAGGAGCTGGTAGTTTGCTTCAGCTGGCGCTGCAGGCAGGCGCTCCTGTCGGCAATCTCCATCAGGCCACCTATTTAAGGACGGAGCGCCTGTCTACCAGCGTCGGAGAATTATCGTGTTTTGCATGGTAAAGCTGACGCCTGTTTCCTCATCATTGGTATTTTGAAACTCGTTGAAACGCTTCTCACTGCTCGTTCGAGGTCTCCATGCTGGAGTGGAGAACACGCAAGAACTGATTCCCGCATATTGGCTCCCAGTGCACCCCGGAAGGCTGGATGAGTGCTTCCCCTGCGGTCCCGGAGGACCGTCAAATTGATCTTTTAATAAATAATTTGTGTTTAGACTTTATTCCCACTGCCTTTTTGCCTGCTTTCGGGTCCAGGAAAAAACGTAGACCTAACACACGATCTTTGCCTTGTCTGAGGAATATGTTACGATAAAATCCATCCTCCTTTCTTTTCTCATGAAGACTTTAATGTTGTACAGTTGATCTCTGCATTTCAGTTTCATCAATCAGTCCTTTTCTATTAACATAGAAAACATAGATTTTACAAATGACGATTCTTAGCTTTAACTGCTTGTGTTTTTGGTCTGTATCCCCACCCATGCAACCCACCATGTCATCGGTTCTTAGTTCTGGGACCTGTTTAGCCCAGCTCAAGGTTAGTGTTTTCATGGAAGGTGTTTGGGATTGGTTTGGAAGGTGGAAAAACAAAGAACTGGTGGTAAGACAGGCATCTTCTTCAACCCAGCCATGGAACCTCTTGAGTGGAAAGGTGGGACAGCTCGGTTTTTGGTTAAAGTGGCAAAAGTTGTTGATTGTAGTATGCCATAAAATGGTCCTATAGCTACATTTAGGCATGCAAAAATTTCATGTGTGAAATTCCACATGCATAAAACACTAAACATACATAAAACAAAGTAAAAAAAACTGTACTACTGGTATCTTGAATATAATGTTCAATTTTACTCATTTCAATATCTTTCACAAGACAAAATGTTTTTAGGCATGAGTGTAAGAAAAATGGTTCCCATGTTGGCCTTACAATAAGCTGGTGACTCATTCAGGTTCTACCCTGCAGCTGATGGATGAAGAATGCTTCACACTGAGGAGTTCATGCAACAGAGGGCCCTTTCAAACACGTTCTGAGCATCTTCAGCCAGCATGTGGAGGAAATCCAGCAGAGCTTTTTCAGTGACTTTATAAGAGAGAGTCGATGCTACCAAGGTTCCAAATAATGGAATAAATTTCAAGCCTTCCTCTGCTACCATTGAGCCAGCAACAGCTGCTGACGGAAGTAGAAGTTTTAAGATAAATGCCTTATCAGTGGTGTTTAAACTGAGTGGTGAGCGGACAACTGAGGTCAGATCTTCCAGCGGTACACCTGTGCTGTCAGCAAGCCGCTGCAGTGAAGGTCCGTCCAGACCAAAACCAGTTTTGTACTGCTGTACAACACCAGCTATCAGAGCACCATCAACAGCAACAGAAAGCCCAGGAGCTGGTACCGCTGCACACGCAGCAGACACAAAAGCATAATGAGGGATTTTTGACTTAAATGCCTCTTTCTTCTTCTTCTCGATGATCTCCAGGCTCATGTTGGGCATGGCAAACAGAAGAGCATCCTGCTTGTGTTCTGGAAGTTCTCTCTCCAGGGTCGCATGGAGGCGATGGAAGTCATGGCGCCGAAGCTCAAAATTGGACAGCAGGAAGACCTGAGGAGCCTGCACACCTTCCTTCAGAAGACCTGTGTCCCAGGAAATGACATCATCATCATTGCCACTCCACATGAAGACACACATATGTACAGGATTCAGAACTTTTGTACCTTCTTTGCAGTTTTCACGAATAAGTGCGAGAGTCTCCTCTGCATCAAAATTTCTCTGACTCCTTTGTGGATTCTGCAGATCGTTGTCAACCTTGGAGAGCACGAAGTAGAACTTTTTCCCAATCTTCTGGATCTCTTTTGCAAGCTTCACATCATTTTCTCTAAAGCGAGTATCTGAGATGATGATGAAGAAATCAAACCTTTCAAACCCAACATGCTTCAGGTACTGATCAGCTGGAAACCTGGTGGTACCAATACCAGGAAGATCCCAGAGGGTAACATTGGGATAGCTTGGATGAGGGTATGCTCTAACTTCTGTGGTGGTTTCTACAACACCTGTCGGAGAAGCTTGATCGTCCCGGTGGTCCACACCTCTAAAGGCATTGACAAAGGAGGATTTTCCAGAGCCAGACTCTCCTGTAATGCCGATATTAAGAGGAGTGTTTGCTGCCCTCTCCAGAAGCTTTTTGATTTTATCAACAGCTAAAGCTTGATTGTTATTTTGCAGAGCTTCTTTGTTATATAGCAGTTATATAGCAGACACACACATTGTCCATGCCTCTAAATAATCACATGACCTTAACCATGTACATATGCACACACGGATGACCGAGCTGTCATTAGCACCAGTAAGACTACTGCAATAATACGCTGAGCGCACAAGTTGTGGACTTGCCGACTGTCAAAAGTTTTTGGAAACCAGTTGGAATGTATGCACTCTAAAAAAAATTATCCAAACACTTTTTTTGTGTCCTGAGAGTAAAGATCATCTGTGTCTGTGGACCTGTTGCTAATGGTGATAAACATTAGTATAAGATCAGAAGCAGAAGCAGACGTTAGCTGCTCACACTCACTTAAAGAAGTTTTGGCAGAAGCAATCTCCCAGTGACTGACGATCCTCTCTGGCTTCAGAGATGAAGCCGCACCACAACCCGGCCCACTTTCGAGCCTAACCAATGACCTGTTGCCTCTTGAGCATTTTTCGCAAACCAGCTGATTTCCAGGAACCATAAAGCCGGAGGCTTTTCCTCCCCCTGCTGGCGTAAACATTGTCCCCTTTCACTTTCACTTGTAATCAGCTGTTTTTTTCCTCTGGGTTTAGACAGAAAGACAGAAAGAGAAACTGTAAAACTGTATCTCTTTTACAATGCAAAATGAACACAATTGTAGAATAACAATAGCTTTGGCAGATGTATTGTTTTGTATTTTAGGAAATGGATTTCGTACGTCAGTCTTGTAATATTACCACATTAAACAACAAAACCATACTTAGGAATTAATGTGATTAATAACCCTGTTATACACATCCTGAGCATCCTCAGTAAGCATGTCTAGGAAATTGTGGAGAGCTCTTTCAGTGATTTCATAAGAAAGTTTTCTTGCTACCAGGATTATTGCAGTAGTCTTACTGGTGCTAGTGACAGCTCTATGTCATCCGTGTGTGCATATGTACATGGTTAAGCTCATGTGATTATTTATAGGCATGGACAATGTGTGTTTCTGCTATATAACTCTGTTGGATTATCTGTTGGGATGATTTCACGTTTGTCTGACTTTTACATTGTAACTGTCGGCTTTGCTTCGTGTGTACAGGTCATCATGGCTGATTTCCTGGACACTACAGAAATCAGAGAAGCTCTGCAAAATAACAATCAAGCTTTAGCTGTTGATAAAATCAAAAAGCTTCTGGAGAGGGCAGCAAACACTCCTCTTAATATCGGCATTACAGGAGAGTCTGGCTCTGGAAAATCCTCCTTTGTCAATGCCTTTAGAGGTGTGGACCACCGGGACGATCAAGCTGCTCCGACAGGTGTTGTAGAAACCACCACAGAAGTTAGAGCATACCCTCATCCAAGCTATCCCAATGTTACCCTCTGGGATCTTCCTGGTATTGGTACCACCAGGTTTCCAGCTGATCAGTACCTGAAGCATGTTAGGTTTGAAAGGTTTGATTTCTTCATCATCATCTCAGATACTCGCTTTAGAGAAAATGATGTGAAGCTTGCACAAGAGATCCAGAAGATGGGGAAAAAGTTCTACTTCGTGCTCTCCAAGGTTGACAACGATCTGCAGAATGCACAAAGGAGTCAGAGAAACTTTGATGCAGAGCAGACTCTCGCACTTATTCGTGAAAACTGCGAAGAAGGTACAAAAGTCCTGAATCCTGTACATATGTGTGTCTTCATGTGGAGTGGCAATGATGATGTCATTTCCTGGGACACAGGTCTTCTGAATGAAGGTGTGCAGGCTCCTCAGGTCTTCCTGCTGTCCAACTTTGAGCTTCGGGCGCATGACTTCCATCGCCTCCATGCGACCCTGGAGAGAGAACTTCCAGAACACAAGCGGGATGCTCTTCTGGTTTCTTTGGCCAACATGAGCCTGGGAGATCACGAGAAGAAGAAAGAGGCCTTCAAGTCAAAAATCCCTCACTATGCTTTTGTGTCTGCAGCTTGTGCAGCAGTAACACTTCCTGGGCTTTCTGCTGCTGCTGTTGATGCTGATCTCATAGCTGGTGTTGTACAGCAGTACAAAACTGGTTTTGGGCTGGACCAACCTTCACTGCAGCGACTCGTTGCCATTACTGGTGTACCACTGGTAGATCTTACTATCATCAGTTCACCGTTAACTTTAGACAACATAAATACTGATTTAGTATTAAATCTAATGAGCCAATCATCAGCTATCTCCAGTCTAACTGAAACAAGGGAAAGCTATAGTTTCATTCCATTATTCGGAATCCTGGTAGCAAGAAAACTTTCTTATGAAATCACTGAAAGAGCTCTCCACAATTTCCTAGACATGCTTACTGAGGATGCTCAGGATGTGTATAACAGGGTTATTAATCACATTAATTCCTAAGTATGGTTTTGTTGTTTAATGTGGTAATATTACAAGACTGACGTACAAAATCCATTTGCTAAAATACAATACATCTGCCAAAGCTGTTGTTATTCTACGATTGTGTTCATTTTGCATTGTAAAAGAGATACAGTTTTACAGTTTCTCTTTCCGTCTTTCCGTCTGTCTAAACCCAGAGGAAAAAAACAGCTGATTACAAGAACACTTTACACTTTCAATGTCTCTATTCAGAGCGAACAAGTGAAAGTGAAAGGGGACAATTTTTAGGCCAAGTCTCTATGTGAGTGCCAAGTATCATTGTGTTTATTTGTATGTAAAATCAAACCATAATCTGTAGATAGAGTTATAAAATTGTCTGTTGAACACTGTTGACGAGCTAAATCCTTTATTTGATTAAAAATCAAAAAAAGATGCAGCATGATGGAAGCTGAAGCCCTGCAGCAGTTGAAGCTCTTTTTTGACCTTCCAGCAGGGGGAGGAAAAGCCTCCGGCTTTATGGTTCCTGGAAATCAGGTGGTTTGTGAAAAATGTTCAAGAGGCAACAGGTCATTGGTCAGGCTCAAAAGTGGGCCGGGTTGTGGTGCGGCTTCTTCTCTAAAGCCAGAGAGGATCGTCAGTCACTGTGAGATTGCTTCTGCCAACACTTCTTTGGGTGAGTGTGAGCAGCTAACATCTGCTTCTGATTTTATACTAATGTACTAATGTTTATCACCATTAGCAACAGGTCCACAGACACAGACAATCTTTACTCTCAGGACACAAAAAGTTTTTTGGATTTTTTTTTTAGAGTGCATACATTCCAACTAGTTTCAATAAACTTTTGACAGTCGGCAAGTCCACAACTTGTGCGCTCAGCGTATTATTGCAGTAGTCTTACTGGTGCTAGTGACAGCTCGGTCATCCGTGTGTGTATATGTACATGGTTAAGCTCATGTGATTATTTAGAGGCATGGACAATGTGTGTGTCTGCTATATAACTGTTGGATTATCTGTTGGGGTGATTTCACGTTTGTCTGACTTTTACATTGTAACTGTCGGCTTTGCTTCGTGTGTACAGGTCATCATGGCTGATTCCCTTGACACTACAGAAATCAAAGAAGCTCTTCAAAATAACAATCAAGCTTTAGCTGTTGATAAAATCAAAAAGCTTCTGGAGAAGGCAGCAAACACTCCTCTTAATATCGGCATTACAGGAGAGTCTGGCTCTGGAAAATCCTCCTTTGTCAATGCCTTTAGAGGTGTGGACCACCGGGACGATCAAGCTGCTCCGACAGGTGTTGTAGAAACCACCACAGAAGTTAGAGCATACCCTCATCCAAGCTATCCCAATGTTACCCTCTGGGATCTTCCTGGTATTGGTACCACCAGGTTTCCAGCTGATCAGTACCTGAAGCATGTTGGGTTTGAAAGGTTTGATTTCTTCATCATCATCTCAGATACTCGCTTTAGAGAAAATGATGTAAAGCTTGCAAAAGAGATCCAGAAGATGGGGAAAAAGTTCTACTTCGTGCGCTCCAAGGTTGACAACGATCTGCAGAATGCACAAAGGAGTCAGACAAACTTTGATGCAGAGCAGACTCTCGCACTTATTCGTGAAAACTGCAAAGAAGGTACAAAAGTCCTGAATCCTGTACATATGTGTGTCTTCATGTGGAGTAGCAATGATGATGATGTCATTTCCTGGGACACAGGTCTTCTGAAGGAAGGTGTGCAGGCTCCCCAGGTCTTCCTGCTGTCCAATTTTGAGCTTCGCCGCCATGACTTCCATCGCCTCCATGCAACCCTGGAGAGAGAACTTCCAGAACACAAGCGGGATGCTCTTCTGTTTGCCATGCCCAACATGAGCCTGGAGATCATCGAGAAGAAGAAAGAGGCCTTTAAGTCAAAAATCCCTCATTATGCTTTTGTGTCTGCTGCGTGTGCAGCGGTACCAGTTCTTGGGCTTTCTGTTGCTGTTGATGGTGCTCTGATAGCTGGTGTTGTACAGCAGTACAAAACTGGTTTTGCCCTGGACAGACCTTCACTGCAGCGGCTTGCTGACAGCACAGGTGTACCGCTGGAAGATCTGACCTCGGTTGTCCGCTCACCACTCAGTTTAAACAACATTGATAAGACATTTATCTTAAAACTTCTACTTCAGTCAGCAGCTGTTGCTGGCTCAATGGTAGCAGAGGAAGGCTTGAAATTTATTCCATTATTTGGAACCTTGGTAGCATCGACTCTCTCTTATAAAGTCACTGAAAACGCTCTGCTAGATTTCCTCCACATGCTGGCTGAAGATGCTCAGAACGTGTTTCAAAGGGCCCTCTGTTGCATGAACTCCTCAGTGTGAGAGACAGTTAAGTAAAAGTCCCGTTTTGGCTTTCAAATAATCAAATCAATAATCAGGACTCACTGTGGAATCATGTTAAACAGTGAATAGCATACAATGTCCTGTATGAAACAATTAATCATATTTTTAATATTATGAATTTTCAATATGTGTTAGATCACAATGTCTTTCATCTCCATGGAGACAACCAAGGCTAAATGTGTGATTTTGCAACAAGATGGATTTTTTATTCCTTTAATAAAAGTCAGAAAATATTCAGCTTTCCTTCTTTTCTTCCACTCATGAAAGTTTCTCATGTTTCTGTCAGGTTGAATCAAATCTCCCTCTCCTCTTCTTTCCTCCTCCCTCTTTCCTCCTCCTCCTCCTCCTCTCCTCTACCTTCCCTCACTCTACCTCTCCTCTCCTCTACCCCTCTCCTCTCCTACCTATCCTATCCTCTACCTGTCCTCCCACCTCTCCTCTCTCTTTACCCAGCCGCCATCAGCAGGAGGGTCCCCTACATGAGCCTGGTCCTGCTCAAGGTTTCTTCCTGTTAAAGGGGAGTTTTTCCTTGCCACTGTTGCTTGTCTGGGGTCAGGCTCTGGGATTCTGGAAAGCGCCTTGAAACTATTTTGATTGTATAAGACGCTATATAAATAAAGATTGATTGATTGATTGATTGAATCTTCATATCAAACTCGTGAGTCACTCACTAAAGTTGTTCTCCAAAAATTTCCATTTGTGTTGCTGTCATGTTTTTCTAGTTCATGTGTTGTGAGAGTGTCACCATCAGATGAAGCAGATCATGAAATGTGAAATGTAAACTTTATCCATAGCATATTTTGGGCAATCAGTAATTATAATGAATGTACTCATGCTTACAGTCATGAATGTATTGTGGTATTTGACTCTGCCTTCTTGTGTCTGTGTTGATGAGGCCTAGGGATTCTCATTATGGATAGAGAAGGCTAAAATGGTCAGTATCCTGTAATGCTAAAAGGGTATGCATGACACCATCCCTTAATTTATCTGATCAAGTAATACAGGTTTATCCAAAATTTCATTGTGTGGTATCTGAAATGTAGATGTGGTTAATTCAGGTTGTAGTACTTGTCACAGCAATATATGCAACTTTACATTTCACACCGTGGCTCTCTCAGATGCTTTCCCTCACTTGTGCCCAAGTTCTAAATATCACAGAACTGGTGGCACAGTAGCAAGGAAGCACTTAAACCAGCAGGAAAAAGCTTCACTTGGTTGCATTCAAATACCTGGTACTCAATTGCTAAAGGGAATTCTTACAATTCCCAAAGGCTCAACGGGAAGCAGCAACAATACGACTCTTTCTATAATACAACAGAAACTTGCACTTTGTGAACACGATCACCACATTGTACTTACAACTAAACATCAACTCCTGTGGTACACTATTGGAGATGAACGTCAAACATTTGGTGAGTCTATAGTTTCCCCACCTACTTTTGCCCAAAATGATGCTGATTTTACGATTCCACATTTTTGGAGTCCAAGGTTCCGTTGTTGTGTATTGCTGTGGTCCTGCTTGTTTCTTCCTGTAGGGGGCGTGGAGGTAGTTTGCTGGTAGTTTGCTTCAGCTGGCGCTGCAGGCAGGCGCTCCTGTCGGCAATCTCCATCAGGCCACCTATTTAAGGACGGAGCGCCTGTCTACCAGCGTCGGAGAATTATCGTGTTTTGCATGGTAAAGCTGACGCCTGTTTCCTCATCATTGGTATTTTGAAACTCGTTGAAACGCTTTTCACTGCTCATTCGAGGTCTCCATGCTGGAGTGGAGAACACGCAAGACCTGATTCCCGCATTGGCTCCTAGTGCACCCCGGAAGGCTGGATGAGTGCTTCCCCTGCGGTCCCGGAGGACCGTCAAATTGATCTTTTAAGAAATAATTTGTGTTTGGACTTTATTCCCACTGCCTTTTTGCCTGCTTTCGGGTCCAGGAAAAAACGTAGACCTAACACATCAACGATCTGCTTGCCTTTCTGAGAGAATATGTTACGATAAAATCCATCCTCCTTTCTTTTCTCATGAAGACTTTATTGTTGTACAGTTGACTTCTGTATTTCAGTTTTATCAATCAGTCCTTTTCTATGGACTTAGAAAAACATAGATTTTACAAATGACGATTCATAGCTTTAACTGCTTGTGTTTTTGGTCTGTATCCCCACCCATGCAACCCACCATGTCATCGCTTCTTAGTTCTGGGACCTGTTTAGCCCAGCTCAAGGCTGGTGTTTGCATGGAAGGTTGTTACAACTTGGCTCAAAGTTGTAACAAAAGGAGGGAATCAGCACACAGAAAGATCAAATTATCTGGATATGTTTATTAAGAAACCCAAAGAGTGCTAAAATAAGGATTCAAACCCAAACTAAAATGAGACGGACCATGAGATGGTGGTGGCAGCAGCCCAGCCAGAGAGAGAGAGACTAAGGAGAACCGCCCCTTTTATACCCTCTGGCTCCTCCCAGCTCGCAGGTGAAACCATCCTCACTGACGACCCCCCCCAGTCTCTGGGTAAACAAAACAAGACACATGGGCGGGCCGTCACACCCTCCCCCATAAGGAAGAGGTCCAGAATGGCACCACTCCTGTGCTCGGCTTAACCCATTTCCGTTCCTCCTGACTGAGCAACTTTGACCCCTTAAAGAAGCAGAGCAAGAGTGACAGGGAAAAACCAAGGGTTTAAGGCAAACAGACACAAAAAATTTAACTAGGCAGTGCCCTAGCCAATGCATCTGCCAGGACATTATCTGCCCCCTTTATATGGCAGATGTCTAAGTTGTAAGGCTGCAGGAAAAGACACCATCTCATGAGTCGCTGATTTTGGATTCTCTGACTCAAGCTGTTCACGTTTCTTCTTCGTTTCTTCGATGAAACGCGATAAAACGTTGCCGAACAGGTTGAGCATCTCCTACATCTATGTCATGCTCAATTAAGTGAGTACGAGAGGGAGTGTCCAAAAACAAGGAAGGGAAAGAATGTATCAGTTCAATTAGCTGATTCCTCCTTTTCACCCTCTACCAATACAGACACAGGGTCAGGATTTCCCACTGAGGCTGCCACTACCACTGGTCTTTCCCCCAGTGTACCACTAGACACAGACGGAAGGGCGTAATAAGGTTTCAACAGGTTTACATGGCAAAGCTGTGACTTCTTCCTACGATCAGGCGTTGCAATGATGTAATTCTGATCAGAGATCTGCCTTAAAACAGCATAAGGGCCTGCAAATTTCGCCTGAAAGGGAGAACCCACCAGAGGAAGAAGTGCCAACACCTGGTCACCGGGGCTAAAGACCTGCTTTTCTACTCTACGGTCAAATAACCCTTTCATTTTCCTCTGGGACTTTTCCAAGTTTGCTTTTGCCAATTTTCCCACTGTTTCAGAACCAGAATGGCTCTGAGCTCGAGTGACTACCCCCACTGGATAAACTGCTGAGTCTGTATGCTTCCCACTACAGGCCTCCACAGTATCAGACCTAGTAGCCACTTCAGGGGTAGGAAGTGAACCACCCCGCACATGAGTCCTGGATAAGTCATTTCCCAAGATCACCTGTATTCCTGCTACAGGCAGCTCTGGACACACCCCAAGTGAAACCTCACCCTGCACTAGATTTGAAGACAGAGATAAGTTATGTAAAGGAACAGTCAAAACATTTAGACCCATCCCCCTAACCTTAACACAACTGCCAGTGTCACTGTCTGCACTGACTCCAGAATAAACGAGTCCAAAGCACCCGAATCCCTTAGAATGTTAACAGGTACCCATTTCCCACTTCCCACTAAGGACACAAAACCTTGGGAGACATAGGGACGATACCCTGGGTCAACTGACCTAAAGTCAGACTCGTCTAACCCTGAAACCACAGGTAGGTCAGGGGTAACCACCACCATGGAGTTAGTATGCTGTTGCACAGCAGCTATTGCCCCAGCCTTTTCAGCAGCACGAACTGACACAGCCAAAGCCACAGGTTTTGCAGGACGGATTCCCTGGTAGAACCTGCTGTTAGATTTCAACACTGGACATTCCCTCTTCCAATGACCTTGTCCCATACAGTAATTACAAGTTTTACCCTGGTACTGCTTCTCATGACTACCACCACTCTTGGGCAAATCAACTTCTAATTCCAAACTCAAACCATCCATCTGCCGACTACTGGAAGGCATGTCTATACGACTCCAGTTTCCCCGGATCTTGTGAGTCAAGGCATACTCATCTGCTAAAACTGCAGCCTCCGATGCACTCTTTACTTTGTGCTCCACCAGAAATGTAGCTATACGATCTGGAAGAGGAAATCTGACCTGTTCTAACAAAAGAAGCTCACACAATTGTGGAAAGGTCTCTACTCCAGATGCAATTCGCCAACGATTAAAGAGCGTAGTTAACTCCCTAACAAACTCCTCATATGTTTTATCATCTTGTTTTCTAGAATTTCTAAATTTTTTTTGGAAAATTGGAACCAGTCTCAAGTTACTTGCAACATCAAAATAAGTACTCTGTGCTGACAAGCTACCTTCAGAGGGACCAGAAAGTTTACCATCTTTGATCAGCTCAAGACGGTAACACTCTAAACTCTGTTGCTCCTGCTTCACAGTGTTTTAGATCCACGTATCCCTTCTTCCCTTAGTGGTGAAGACTTCATGAGCTTCTTCACTGATAAAGTTCTAGCTATCAGAGAGAAAGCTAACCAGGCAATCCCAACAACTGGACCATCACCAGATGTGCCGACTATGGGAACATATAGGGTCTCCAACTAGCCCTTAAGCTCCTTCAGCCCTATATATTTTTCTGAGGCGTCATCGCTAATTCAGAAATCCAAGACCACCACATGTCTTTTAGATCCCATCCCAACACACCTGTTGAAGGATGTTTTACCATTGATAGGCAGTTCTATCCTGGACCAGATCAATGGTTCTTTAGTGTCAGGTTATGTACCCCGGTCCTACAAGGTGGCAGTGATTAAGCCGTTGCTTAAAAAACTATCACTGGATCCCGATGTCTTAGCAAATTATAGGCCAATATCTAACCTTCCTTTTATCTCTAAAGTTCTAGAGAAGGTGGTGGTGACTCAGTTACTGGAGCACCTGCAGAGGAACAGCCTGTTTGAGATGTTTCAGTCAGGCTTTAGAGCTCATCACAGCACAGAAACAGCACTTCTTAAAGTCACTAATGATCTTCTCATAGCTTCTGATCATGGACTGGTCTCTATGCTGGTTCTGCTGGACCTCAGTGCTGCTTTTGATACAGTTGATCACAGCATCCTGTTACAGAGACTGGAACATGTGATTGGGATTAAAGGGACAGCACTAGACTGGGTTAGATCATACTTATCTGATAGATACCAGTTTGCCCATGTCCATGGTGTTCCCTCCTCATACAGTAGGGTTAGCCATGGAGTTCCTCAAGGTTCTGTACTCGGACCAATCCTCTTCACATTGTACATGCTTCCCTTAGGGAACATTATTCGGCAGCATGGGATAAATTTTCATTGTTATGCTGATGACACTCAGCTCTATTTATCCATGAAACCCGAGGAGACAGAGAAGTTAGTGAAGCTCCAGACCTGTCTTAAAGACATAAAGTCCTGGATGTCTTCAAATTTCCTCCTCCTTAACCCAGGAAAAACTGAGGTCATGGTGTTTGGTCCTGAACCTCTCTGGGATAGATTAGATCACATGATCACTCTAGATGGTATCTCATTAACATCTAGTCTCTCTGTGAGGAATCTAGGAGTAACTTTTGATCAAAATCTCTCCTTCAACTCACACATTAAATTAGTCTCTAGAAGTGCCTTTTTTCACTTGAGGAACATCACAAAGATCAGGAAACTGCTGACGCGGCATGATGCTGAAAAGTTGTCCATGCATTTGTTACTTCCAGGCTGGACTACTGTAACTCCTTATTATCAGGGTGTCCAAACTCTTTAAGAAGCCTCCAGTTGATCCAAAATGCTGCAGCCAGAGTTCTGACAGGTATTGACAAAAGAGATCACATTACTCCTGTAATGGCGTCGCTTCACTGGCTGCCCGTTAAATTTAGAATAATTTTTAAAACCCTTCTTTTGACCTACAAGGTCCTCAGAGGCCTAGCTCCATCCTACCTGGAGGAGCTAGTGATACCTTATCAGCCCAATAGACCGCTCCGCTCTCAGAATGCTGGTCTACTTGTGGTTTCCAGGAGTAGAATGGGGGGCCGAGCATTTAGCTACCAGGCCCCCCTGCTATGGAACCAGCTCCCTGTCCGGGTACAGGAGGCTGACTCCATCGCTACTTTTAAGATCAGACTCAAAACCTACCTCTTTGAAAAAGCTTATTGTTACTAATTCAGTAGTTCCAGTTACTATCATAGACAGACAAATTATCATACCTAGGGGGTCGTCTAATCGTTAGGTCACATCTTGGTTATGCTGTTATAGACCAAGGCTGCCGGGGTCCGGAAACATGATCACCTGACAGGCCTCTGTCACCCCACTGGGTCATGGTTTCCTCTCCTTTCCTCTCCTCATCAAGCAGACTAGTTATGCTGATTCTTGTGTAGTTTTTCTGCTTCTCCCCCCCCCCCTCTATTTATTTACAGGTATCGCCGCCCTCGGAGCTGCATAATGACCTCCGGCCCCGCTGAAGTGATTGTGCATCATATTTTTTTGAGTGTTTCTGTGCTCTGTGCCTCTCCTCTCCCTCTCCCTCTCCCTCCTCTCCTCTCCTCTCCTCTCCTCTCCTCTCCTCTCCTCTCCCCCTCCTTCTCCTTTCCTCTCCTCTCCTCTTCTTTCCTCTCCTCTTTCCCCTCCTCCTCCTTCTCCTCTCCCTCCCCTTCACTCTACTTCTCCTCTCCTCTACCCCTCTCCTCTCCTACCTATCCTATCCTCTACCTGTCCTCCCTCTTCTCCTCTCTCTTTACCCAGCCAGCCATCAGCAGGAGGGTCCCCCTACATGAGCCTGGTCCTGCTCAAGGTTTCTTCCTGTTAAAGGGGAGTTTTTCCTTGCCACTGTTGCTTGTCTGGGGTCAGGCCCTGGGATTCTGGAAAGCACCTTGAAACAATTTTGATTGTATAAGGCGCTATATAAATAAAGATTGATTGATTGATTGATTGATTCAATTCAGCCTCACGTAACTGAACCTTCAGCTTTAGCTTCTCAAGTTCAAAAGCGTACTCCTTAGCCCGTGCCTCCTTCTCCACTGCCTGCTGATGCTGTAATACTAGCAGTTCCTTCTGCTGCTCAAAAGTTAAAGAAGCTCCAAACCCCTCAACCTGAGAAACCTGTTTATGAGGTTCCAGAGACCTACCCACTACTGGAGGCATGATGTCAGAGCTCAACTCCTCTACTTGAGGCAAAACCTTCTGCTGCACCAGGTTTGCCTTTAAAGTAGACAATATGGTGTCTTTATGTGATGGCCTAGGGCACTCCACATCAAAATGCTCTGCAACTTTTAACAGTTGTTCTTTCTTGAGAGTCTTTAATAACTCCCAACTTGGATTCCGCAAGAACTCATCTACTGAAGCCATGTCCACAACACTAATGCTAGTACACTGAATTTCTCAAACCGTACAAACTTACCAAAACAAAATCCAAGTCTAGCATGCTAACCAACAACAGTTGTGCCTGGCGTAAAGGCAATTAAGCACCTTCAAAATCAACACAACAAGCTATTCAACCTGGTGTGCACACAGCAGTCACATGTGGAGCAACTTTCCCCTAGCTACCTGCCTAACCAGGGAGCTAACTAGCTAACTCAACCCCTAGACTTCATGCAAAAGTTGTGGTGGGAAGATTAAACACAAAGCCCAGTGACTCGGTTAAGCAACCAGCACGCTGGCAGCCCACCTTGACAGTCCTGGAAGTGTCCCCAAGACAAATGCTCTAACCACACTAGTGCACCAAAATAACAAACTAAAACAACAAACAGGTCTAGTCACCCAGACCACCTTAGACCTACTGGGAAAGGTATCTCCAACACCTAGTGCCTACCCTGAAGCACACCAGGCCAAAAACTTCTAAAACCATAAGTGGACAAAGCACTAAACCCCTCTAACTAGGTAACCCAACCATCAACAACTGTATGCTAAACTCCCTCCCACATTTATGTTTAACCTGGAAAACATCAACTGCCAAGAAAACACTAACAACCATTTCTTCAAGGATTTTTTAAAATCCTGGACGAGCCCCCATTTGTTACGACTTGGCTCAAAGTTGTAACAAAAGGAGGGACACAGAAAGATCAAATTATCTGGATATGTTTATTAAGAAACCCAAAGAGTGCTGAAATAAGGATTCAGAATCAGAATCAGATTTATTTATTGCCATTGTTCATGTAGTACACAGTATTACACAAGCTAGGAATTTGTCTCGGTGTGACGCTGCAACATTCAACATAGAGAAGACAATAAACAATAGAATAAGATAAATAAGATAAGACATAACAGTATATATATATATATATATATATATATATATATATATATATATATATATATATATATATATATATATATATATAGTAAGGAATAGGTAAAGTGTATTCCTATAATGTGCAAGAGCAGCAGTTAAGTTAAGGATTCAAACCCAAACTAAAATGATGAGACGGCCATGAGGTATGGTGGCAGCAGCCCAGCCAGAGAGAGAGAGTAAGGAGAACCGCCCTTTTTATGCCCTCTGGCTCCTCCCAGCTCGCAGGTGAAACTAGTCTCACTGAAGACCCACCCAGTCTCTGGGTAAACAAAACAAGACACATGGGCGGGCCGTCACAAAGGTGTTTGGGATTGGTTTGGAAGGTGAAAAAACAAAGAACTGGTGATAAGACAGACATCGTCTTCAACCCAGCCATGGAACCTCTTGAGTGGAAAGGTGGGACAGCTCGGTTTTCCATTTGAATAGTACAACAATACACAACTAGGGATTGCAGTAAGGCAGAGCAAAAAAAAAATCTGGTAAAGTGGGAAAAGTTGTTGATTGTAATATGCCATAAAATCGTCCTATAGCTACATTTAGGCATGCAAAAATTTCATCTGTGAAATTCCACATGCATAAAACACTAAACATACATAAAACAAAGTAAAAAAAACTGTACTACTGGCATCTTGAATATAATGTTAAATTTTACTCATTTCAATATCTTTCAGTCTAAGAAAAATGGTTCCCATGTTGGCCTTACAATAAGCTGGTGACTCATTCAGGTTCTACGCTGCAGCTGATAGATGAAAAATGCTTCACACTGAGGAGTTCATGCCACGGAGGGCCCTTTTAAACACGTTCTGAGCATCTTCAGCCAGCATGTGGAGGAAATCCAGCAGAGCTTTTTCAGTGACTTTATAAGAGAGAGTCGATGCTACCAAGGTTCCAAATAATGGAATAAATTTCAGGCCTTCCTCTGCTAGCATTAAACCAGCAACAGCTGCTGACTGAAGTAGAAGTTTTAAGATAAATGTCTCATTAATGGTGTTTAAACTGAGTGGTGAGCGGACAACCGAGGTCAGATCTTCCAGCGGTACACCTGTGCTGTCAGCAAGCCGCTGCAGTGAAGGTCCATCCAGGGCAAAACCAGTTTTGTACTGCTGTACAACACCAACTATCAGAGCACCATCAACAGCAACAGAAAGCCCAGGAAGTGGTACCGCTGCACACGCAGCAGACACAAAAGCATAATAAGGGATTTTTGACTTAAAGGCCTCTTTCTTCTTCTCGATGATCTCCAGGCTCATGTTGGGCATGGCAAACAGAAGAGCATCCCGCTTGTGTTCTGGAAGTTCTCTCTCCAGGGTCGCATGGAGGCAATGGAAGTCATGGCGCTGAAGCTCAAAGTTGGACAGCAGGAAGACCTGAGGAGCCTGCACACCTTCCTTCAGAAGACCTGTGTCCCAGGAA
Source organism: Takifugu flavidus (assembly GCF_003711565.1). Classification (NCBI taxonomy): domain Eukaryota; kingdom Metazoa; phylum Chordata; class Actinopteri; order Tetraodontiformes; family Tetraodontidae; genus Takifugu; species Takifugu flavidus. Next base: position 746,182 of record NC_079535.1, on the reverse strand, counting down.
ATGACATCATCATCATTGCTACTCCACATGAAGACACACATATGTACAGGATTCAGAACTTTTGTACCTTCTTTGCAGTTTTCACGAATAAGTGCGAGAGTCTGCTCTGCATCAAAGTTTCTCTGACTCCTTTGTGCATTCTGCAGATCGTTGTCAACCTTGGAGCGCACGAAGTAGAACTTTTTCCCCATCTTCTGGATCTCTTTTGCAAGCTTCACATCATTTTCTCTAAAGCGAGTATCTGAGATGATGATGAAGAAATCAAACCTTTCAAACCCAACATGCTTCAGGTACTGATCAGCTGGAAACCTGGTGGTACCAATACCAGGAAGATCCCAGAGGGTAACATTGGGATAGCTTGGATGAGGGTATGCTCTAACTTCTGTGGTGGTTTCTACAACACCTGTAGGAGCAGCTTGATCGTCCCGGTGGTCCACGCCTCTAAAGGCATTGACAAAGGAGGATTTTCCAGAACCAGACTCTCCTGTAATGCCGATATTAAGAGGAGTGTTTGCTGCCTTCTTCAGAAGCTTTTTGATTTTATCAACAGCTAAAGCTTGATTGTTATTTTGCAGAGCTTCTTTGATTTCTTTAATGTCCAGGAAATCAGCCATGATGACCTGTACACACAAAGAAAATCCGACAGTTACAATGTAAAAGTCAGACAAACGTGAAATCATCCCAACAGATAATCCAACAGTTATATAGCAGACACACACATTGTCCATGCCTCTAAATAATCACATGAGCTTAACCATGTACATATGCATACACGGATGACATAGAGCTGTCACTAGCACCAGTAAGACTACTGCAATAATACGCTGAGCGCACAAGTTGTGGACTTGCCGACTGTCAAAAGTTTATGGAAACTAGTTGGAATGTATGCACTCTAAAAAAAAAATCAAAAAAAACTTTTTGTGTCCTGAGAGTAAAGATCGTCTGTGTCTGTGGACCTGTTGCTAATGGTGATAAACATTAGTATAAGATCAGAAGCAGACGTTAGCTGCTCACACTCACCCAAAGAAGTGTTGACAGAAGCAATCTCCCAGTGACTGACGATCCTCTCTGGCTTCAGAGAAGGAGCCGCACCACAACCCAGCCCACTTTTGAGCCTAACCAATGACCTGTTGCCTCTTGAGCATTTTTCGCAAACCACCTGATTTCCAGGAACCATAAATGCGGAGGCTTTTCCTCCCCCTGCTGGAAGGTCAAAAAAGAACTTCAACTGCTGGGGGCTTCAGCTTCCATCATGCTGCATCTTTTTTTGATTTTTAATCACATGTTCAACAGAGAATTTTATAACTCTACAGACTATGGTTTGAGTTTTCATACAAATAAACACGATATTTAGCACTCAAACTGTATCTCTTTTACAATGCAAAATGAACACAATCGTAGAATAACAACAGCTTTGGCAGATGTATTGTATTATATTTTAGCAAATGGATTTTGTACGTCAGTCTTGTAATATTACCACATTAAACAACAAAACCAAACTTAATTAATTAATTAATGTGATTAATAACCCTGTTATACACATCCTGAGCATCTTCAGTAAGCATATCTCGGAAATTGTGGAGAGCTCTTTCAGTGATTGAAAGTGAAGGTCAGTCCAGCCCAAAACCAGTTTTGTACTGCTGTACAACACCAGCTATGTAATCAGCATCAACAACAGTAGAAAGCCCAGTATGTGGTACTGCTGCACACGCAGCAGACACAAAAGCATAATGAGGGATTTTTGACTTAAAGGCCTCTTTCTTCTTCTCGATGATCTCCAGGCTCATGTTGGCCAAAGAAAACAGCAGAGCATCCCGCTTGTGTTCTGGAAGTTCTCTCTCCAGGGTCACATGGAGGTGGTGGACGTTATTGCGCCGAAGCTCAAAGTTGGACACCAGGAAGACCTGAGGAGCCTGCACACCTTCCTTCAGAAGATCTGTGTCCCAGGAAATGACATCGTCATCATTGCTACTCCACATGAAGACCTCTGGGTTTACAAAAGACAGAAAGAAAGATAAACCATAAAACTATATCTCTTTTACAATGCAAAATGACACAAACATAGAATAACAACAGCTTTGGCAGATGGTCATTTCAATATAAAATCATCTCATTCAACAAAGCATTTTATAATTCTCTCTACAGATTTCTGGTATATAATTTAAATATTACAATAAAAAAAATGTTTTAAAAAAAACCTAGTTAGAGATTTGGTGCAAAAATGGCCCACTTTTCCTTTCAGAGAACAGAGAAACTTAAAGTTTGGAAATTCTTCCCTCTACTGGAAATAAAAACTAAAATTGGATGGTACAATTATTCACTTTGGATGGTTCAATTATTCACTTTTCATTGTATATCTTTCAACCTTTTAATTATTCATATCTAATTTGCACTAAAACAAATTCAAATGCATTAAAAAACAAATTATTTCCATTCCAAAATCACAGGTCAAAGACTGATGCCCTATTGTGCAGATTAACCACCCCACCCACACCTCCAGGAAGCAATAAATTGATCCAAATCATTTTTTGGTTAACAGAAATATTTGCATACGAAGCAAGAACTAAGGTATCATCATGCAGCATTCAGAAAATATTTCAGGAAAGAGAGAGAGGGGCCATCATTCAGAGAGAAATCAAACGTTAAGCCATAGTTGTCCAGGGACCTCCAGCTGCTCCTGGGGAAGGAGCGTGATGAACCCACCCAATAAACCTGCACTCCTGGACACCAACTAACGAGACGTTATGAAGAACATTCAGAGTGAGTCTGTGCAGGGCATCTTCAGGAGCTTCGTCAAAGTGCATGAGATTGAAGAGCAAGTCTCTGAAGGGTAGCAACGAAGTGTCCCTCCTCCACCTCACAATGTTGAACCACTAAAAGGAGAGACCGAGAGGAGAAGGGCCACACCTGCGCTAGGGTTTGTGCCAGGTGCTGCATGATCACCTATATTTTGGATTACATGGAATTTTAAGTGTGTTGTGATTCTTTATTACCTGGAACTTTTTTTGTCATCCAACAAATCAAAACCCAGAACCCTTTTAAGAATAATAACTGAGCTTATGAATTTGTCAGTGTCACTAAAATAATTCTTCATTGTTATACGTAGGTTTCATCCAGGAGATTGTTGACCTTCTTTAGTGAATTCTCAGTTTCAGAAAAGTCACCTTCATTTCCTGTAGTTTTTCAAAGACTTTTCATCTCTTAGCCAAGAGCTTCTTCAATTCTAAAGTAAGTGGTAGTTCAATCCTGGGCTGCTTTACTGAGTGCTGTCATTGGTGGTCATTTGCATGATTAAAGAGTGGCTCATCCTAGTCCTCATGTAATGCTGGGTGTCAACGATTGTGAAACCTGCTAGGAAGGGATCCAGGGACATCATTGGAGGCAGCAACGGGTGTCATTAGTCGTCGTCGAAAGTTCTTCCAGTTTGACAAAGATGGCTTATTTTTCTCCTCTTTCAAACCACCATTCCTCTCTAGCCAAAACATGAACGTTGCTGTCTGTAAATGGGTGTCTCTGATCTTTTAGATGTAGATGGACAGCTGAATCTTGTCCTGAGGAGTTGGCTCTCCTTTGTTGGGCCATGTCTCTGAGCAGATCTGGGCAGTGTTCACTGCACCAGACAGCATAAACCACATCACCCTGTATGTGTCTGGGGTTTTGTCCTTCGTGTGGAACCGTCTTTGTCTGAGTGGCTTACCGGGTTTAAAATGAACAGGGATACTGTTCAAAACCCTTCTGAGTTTTTTTCCTGATGTACCTTCTGCTATGAAAAAGCTGTGACATTGCATCTCTGTTTCATCTCTCTCTGGTCTGTAGTGGTTCCATTGTCCAATTGCGCCCGGCTCAGGGTTTGTATAACACCCACTTTGTCTTGCAAAGAGGATGATGGGAGCCAAAAGGGAGATGCTGGCCCGTGTGGATGCTCAGGGTTGTGGATGCTCAGCTCTGTCAGCTTCAATGTGTACTGCACAGTCCAGCTAGGAGAAAGGTTGACCCTGACATCTTCATGAGTGAACTTGATGTTATGATCCACTGTGCTGATGTGGTCAGTAAAGGCTTCCACTTCTTTTGTCGTGAATTTACCCATGTGTCATGTGCCACATACCTAAACCAACGCTGGGGAAGTTCCAGAGAACAAAGTCAACACCTTGGTTTCCATGAAGTTGGCCACTATAGGAGACAGCGGTTAGCTCAGGGCACAGCTACAGTATGATTCTGACTATAGAAGCCTTCTTTGGATTGGAGGTAGGTGGTGGTCAGACAGAGGGTCAACTGTGGACCGGGAATTGTTGGGTTCTGTCAGAGAGTAACATGTTGTGAGTAATGCTGTTACTTCTGCTGATGATTGGTCTGACGGAGGTGCCTTTCTTCTGGATCTTGGGAAGGCCACAGATACATGGAGAGTGTTTAGCAGGGCAGAGTCTGCAATAACGTTTTCTCTCGATGGCTTGGTCTTTCCCAGTTGTTGAAGGCATTCAATTATCTCCTTTTTGTAGGTGTTAGTGGGGTCCCACTGCAGTTTCTGATCGATGGCCAAGCCAACGAGAATTCTTAATATTTTGCAATCAGCGGTGTTAAGGATTAGACTGCACCGACCTTTTACTGTGGGCAAGATGTAATGATTGGGCCCATTTGCACCGTTGTTAGTGTCTTCCTCTCCTGAGCGGTCAGGTTCGGTGGTGGTGGTGGTGGTGCTTTGGGACTGGTAAGTGCAGCCAATACCCTCAGTCTGGTTTGGTTTGCTTCACTTCCGGGTAGTTTGCCACGCTGGATGACTGATTCAGCAGCTGTGATGAGGTCTATCACTGGATGGATAAGAGCTGAAACACCTTTGAAAAATGAAACGAAGTCCAGTTCAAAGTTCTTAAGCCAAGATTACTTTTCAACTTGCGTGTCTGAGAACATTCATCGACATCTCATCTCCAGATTAGCTGTGATCTCGGGAGACAACCTGTCAAAGTCCAGCCCATCCCCCTGACATGAAACCTTACTGTGGGACATTCCTAGAAACTTGAGACCTGCTGGAGGCAGTGGCAGAGACATTTGGTTCATGCAGGCGGATCCTTCAGAGCACAGCTGCTAATTCTTTTTGCAGGGAGTGGACGAGAACTGCTTTTGCACACCACTTTCTTATATGCATTTTTATTGTTAACACACAGAGTACACACTGCTGTGCACAGCACACACGCAAAGTCAGCTGATCTCATCTGATGCACATTTGTTACTTGATCAAGTGACATTTGTCCAGATTTTTGGCATAAGTGGCGTCGGATCAGCACCGCAGCTGGATGGCCCGGTTTCCATACCCAGCACAGTTGATACTCACCAGAATAATTGACTAGAATTCTATGCACTCCTGTTATTAAGTCCAGGTAAATCTGTTAATGTTGATAACTGTTTCAAATGAACATTATTAGGTGTGTGCCTAAGCCTAAAAACCTAAAAAAAAACAAGCTTGAAATGTATTGAAATGTCCCATGAGCTACCAAAGCTTCTTTTGATGAAATCAATAAAGATCTATTTATGGAATGTTGTGATGAAGGCAGTTTTGTCTTTTGTCTCTATATTCAACAATATAACATATTTGACCACTTTTAATTGATTTTTCTTTGATTGAACTTTAAAACACTAAAGTTAAGGCTAATTTCTAGTAAGTGGCAGAGCCCCTCCTACATTTTTATGTATGTGGCCATCAGAGGAAAAAAGTTTGGCCACCCCTGCTTTAGAGTCTGTCTGTGACAACAGAGAACTGCTCCTCATTGATTAAACCACTATTCACGCAAGTATTATCAGTTTTGGGGATATTAACAGAAACAACATTACCGGCCCCAAAAGAGGGCACCCCCATCTTAGATTCAGGAACCACCACAGCAGTCTCCATATAGATCTCTGCCTATACTCCCCAGTAGGCACATCTTCAGGAGGGGCAGCAACAGTGAGCTGTTCCCCACCGGCCACACCAGCAGGTGGACCCACTGACTGTTGACGCGAGACATGCAGGATGTTTATGTCCCACATCTGCACATTTGAAACACTTTGTGGGACCTATGCGGGCAAGCATCATGAGCTAGCTGTCAACGCATCTGACTCTGAAGGACACCTCCGAGTCCAGGCCTTCTCAGAGACTGGATGTTTAGATCATAATGCAGTTGTGTAGTTAGATGCCCCTGTTCTGACCCCTGTTCTGAAATGTGATCAGCATATCGAGTTTGCTAGTAACGTGACTGAAAGACACCAACCTTAACTTTTGACCTCGGTCTCTGATGGGCGAGGGGACATGTTTCCAGGTAGAAGGTCCCCTGGGAGCCAGGAGCTTTTCACAAGTTCTCTCCACATCTGCATGGTTCTTTTGGAGTACTCAAAGATTCCAGTGACATACAGCAAAACTAAGGGATGGTTTAAATTGTCCTTAGGTGTGACTGTTTGGTTGTTTGTATGTTGGCCCTGCAATGAGCGGCCAGCTCATCCAGGGTGCGCCCTGCCTCTCACCAGCTGGGAAAGGTGGTGTTTTTCCCATCGTACGTTTGTGTATTGAAGGATGGAATAGCCTCAGGGTCACTGCATCTGTCTCCCTTTACCCTACCCTACATTTGCAATACAAACCACTGCAGAGCTTGAAGCAGGAGTGCAGATGCATGTTCATTTGCCTGCATGGAAAAACATGAAGTCACAAGCCTTTTCTCCTCACTGTTTCTGGTGCCCGGCTGAGAACCCAGCTCATCTTAAGCTTGACATTCAGACAAGTAAAAGGGCACGATGGACGTAAAGGAAATATTAAATTTAGCCCGGATACCCTCCATTCTCTTGCTCGGAATCATTTACGTGGCATATGTACTGATTGGTGGGTTGGTTTTCTGGAGTTTGGAGGGTGATCTTGGACGGAAGGATATAAGCCTTTTGCTTCTAAACAGAAACAGGCTGCTCAAAACTTACACTTGTCTGAACCAAGAGGGCCTTGAGGACGTGTCTCAGGTGAGGCAGTAGGAATAAGAATATCCCAAAGCAAAAAATAACTACTTTTCTCAGTCTAGAGCAAACCTACAGATGATGCTCCCGCAGGAACCACATTATAGGACAAAGGCGATAGATTTATTCATGCAGAGGCAGCATGACCATAGTGCACATCCTTACTCAATGGTTCCTTATAATTGTTGTTTTGCTCATTTCTGTTTGGTTCAATAAATGGAAAATATTAATTCTTCCAACAATATGCCATACGCATTTATGTAAGGAGTGTCTAAATTTAGGTTAGGTGGTTTGGGTTAGAAATTATGCCTTGAACCTTGCAACTAATGAGTATAAAACTATACAGCAGTCATTAAAAACAAAGATGGATTTATGGTGGAACTAAGGTTTTGAGTCTGGAGGGAGTTTTTTGTTTGTTGCATGTCATTAGAATCTGAGACATCAGCAAATGATTGGCCAAGTCAAGGGTAATTAGTCTCTGTGGAATGAGGAAAAGTTGCATAAACTTTTACAACCTAGTCAAAGGTCAGGGAATTTACAACACAGCTCACCCCGTGACCTTTGTGACACCGGCTTTGCTGTCAGGCATCTTGTATTTTGCTGCCAAATGCACTGAACATGTTGTGGACCCTCCATTCTGTGTAACAAGTACAGCTGTACAACTCCATTTGGGTATTTTAATGTGTTCTCAGGTTGTTCTCGATGCATCAAAACTGGGCCTCAGCTTGAAGGGCAATCACACCACAGATGGCTTTTGGAAGTTCACTAGCTCAGCTGTGTTTGCTGCTACCGTGGTTACAACTATTGGTAACATCTTCTGTTATCTCATCCAATATTTGTCAGAAATATAGTTTTTTTCTGGTTGCTAAAACCAAGTGACAGTTGAATCTTTTTCTTGTTTTCCCTCAGCAAGACATTAATAAGTGGTAATTTTCCAGGTTATGGGAACATGAGTCCCAGCTCCACAGCTGGACAGATCTTCTGCGTGTTCTTTGCATTATTTGGCATCCCACTCAACGTGGTGGTGCTCAACAGGGTTGGCAAGTACATGCTGGTGATAGTGAAGAACATCTCCACTCTCCTGGAGGGGAAAACAAAGCACGAGGTGAGAAGATCATTTGCTAATCTAGCTTTAAGGCTGCCTTGTCTTTGCTTTGTAATTACTTTTTAAAAAAAATCAAAGACATCAGCTCTCAAACAGGGTGAGCAGTGGGAACAATCAGACACAGGTGTAAAACTTGAGGGGCTCAAACAGCCGGTGTTGACTCAAGCGTGATGGGTCAGTGTTTAGTCACAGCTACTGGAAGAAATTGCTCATTAGGGTTAAGGTTTGTCTTGATTTTGTGAGGAATACAATTATCTACAGGGCTCAACAATTAGTGTCGTCCAGATGGTACAGGTGATCAGCCATCGGCTAGGGTTGTGGACAGTGTTGTAGCTTTATGGGGGCAGGATACGGCAAGTCCACAAGCATGTCCACGAGACAGATGTGGTGAATAAATAAGCTGTTAAGCTCAATAATCATTCAGACCAGGGAGGGGACCTGGGGTTTGGGGGTCTGACTTCAGCACTGGAGCAAAGTTTGAGGTGACCTTTACAGTGGTGAGTTAAAAAGCATTTTCCAGAGGACACAGGATGTGCCAGCCATTTTTTACAGTCACCCAGTATCTTATGAAGTGGAAAAAGAGTGAGCAGAGTTTTAAACCTCTCCTTTAACTTTTGCGTAATATCACAACTCAGCATTGGTCCGAATCTTCATTTCAGTCTTAACAATATTTGACATTTCTGCTTTTGCGAAAGTGTTGGTTGACCGACTGGTGGTCGTAGGGAGCCCGGTGACCCATCTCGCAAGAGATCCTGACAACTGAGCTGCTGATGTAAAAATTACTATTACACTTATGCCTTTTCAGTTTATTCATATAGTGCTGTTTTTGGTATCACCGGTTTGTTTGGATTTACATGAGGCTTCGTACATGGAAACTCTGCTGAAGAGCGATAAGAATCTGCTGAGTCTCCTTCAGACAGGGGCCACACTGAGACGGATGCTTTGTTTTTGAAGCTTCTGTCTCCCAGGAGACAAACCTTCCTGCAAAGCCAGTGGCAGTTGGCGAGCCCGTGCGCTGGGGTTTTCTTATCTTAGTCCCTTAGCTGTAACATAGATGAGCTGCTATCTGCTAAATATTTGCTATCAGCTCGATCCTTCCATGACCCAATTGGAACAATCCGGTCCAGCAGTAGTTTATTGTGCATTCTGATACCCTGATGAAACCTGAGGGCACGATGGCAAAAACACAAATCAAGACACCGTAGAGTGGCAAATATTAGGAAATGTGTTGTCACAGTCTTAGTGAAAGAAACAGTGAAACCTCTTTGGAACTCTGCTGACCTCCCTCCTTCCCTCCTACCCTCCCTCCCTCTCACTCCCCCAGAGATGTACCTGTGTCTCTGTCCACCTTGTATCCTATCTGTCAGGAGTATGCCTCTTCTTTGTTGTGCCCATGATCATGTTCCAACAACAAGAAGGATGGACCTACTCTGAAGCCATCTATTACTGCTTCATTACGCTGAGCACAGTTGGTTTTGGAGATTTTGTGGCAGGTACAGTCCTGTGATCACTTCCATGTTTATGCCATTTTTGCTATGATTAACACACACCTTGAACACATGGACTGCATTTCTTTACAGACAGTAACCCAGACAAAGTATACCCAGAGTGGTACAGCATCCTCATGGCTTCCTGGATCTTTTTCGGGCTGGCCTGGTTGTCCCTGCTCATCAATCACTCCATTGACATCCTGGAGCAGATTAATTCCTACCTCAAACGCCAATGGAGTGGACGGAGGAAAGAGGACGTTTTGACAACGCAGTGTAAAACCCAAGATGCACAAGTGGACAAGGAGGAAGAGCCCAAGTCACCCAGTCCACAGACCGGAGTGAACCTGTAGAACGAATCCTGAATCTGTTACCAAGGATGGATAAAGGAGTAGAGGTGTAGATGTTTGATCTTAAGACATACTGGGGAGACAGTTTCTTGTTTATGATAAGCAATTATGCCTTTAAAAGTGCCCCTAAGCATTGACTAGCATTGCTAAAATATTTAGAACACATCTGTCATTTTGAAAGCAACATACAGAGGAAGGCAACATCTTCCCTGCAACTCTGGATACCCGCGCTTACACAGGCCAGTTTATCCTTAAAGTGGGAGTCCTGGAATCCTCTTTCCATACTAAAACTGGGAAATGTGGGTGTAGTTCAGGTTAGAAGAATCTATAGAGTAAGTTAAAAGGCTAGTGTGGAGTTTTGCCCCAGGGGGTGATTAAACTTGTTACCCTTCTTTTTACATAAAAAAAAGTCACCAAATACTCGGGAAGTACTTTCAGCCATGTAAATCCCGCTTTATACTCTCAGTCTAGGCTTGGGTGTACATGTTAAGGTCATTGAGTTTCAACCCTCTGACACCGTCGAGTGATTTTGTCACATGACTGTGGTGGTGATGGGATGGTGAACTTTGTGTCCGTGTTTGAGACGGCGCCAGATGCTACAGTTGGCTTCAAGTTTAAAGAAAACAATAAAACTGGACTGCAGTCCAGCCTGATTGCCTCTCCCAAGGGAACAGGAAAGTCCTGATGACAGAAAATGCTGGTATATCAGCCTGTTGAAACATTCCTCAGGAGAAAATAAGAACAGAACTACTCTAAAGCCGGATTAGATATCCCCTTCCATCCCAAAGTCTGATCCCAAACCTCATGAAAGGGAGATGAAAGGCATTGTAACAGTCAGCTCATGTCCTCAGTAAGTGCATATAAATCAATTTATCATTTTATACATAGATACAGTTCCCATGTAATAAGGTCTTTAAAGACACAACCCCCTTAGAAGAGGACTAAATATGGCCTTAACCTTTGCATGGGTGGTTCTAGAGCGGGTTTTAGCTGCTCACATTGGTAGGTGCCTCAAAACCAGTTTGTTGACTTTACCTGTGGTCTGTATGTCAGTGTTAGCATGGGGAGCTCAAGCTGGGGGAGGGTTGCTAAACCAGATCTTATTTTTGTCCCGGTTCTCAAAAAATCTTTAGATCTGCCTGGGTTAATTACAGCTCAGCAATCAGCCTGGTCAAGCAAAGCAGTTAGGTCCGAAGGGTCTGGCACGCAGGGGTCGGTATAGTTGGGCCACCTGAAACACACTAAATGCATCAACTCATTCTTCTCCATTGTGGAGACAAAAAAAATTATTTAATTCTTGATCAACAAATTGTCCGTGATCCAGTTGATTACACTAAGCACAAGGTGACTTGATCCCTTTGAAGGGATTTTGATGAGAAATGCACCAGGGTGTCATCCACATTGTAACAGCTGTGTTTTGTTTTCTGCTGGGTGTCAGGTGTGTGTGTGTTTGTGTGTGTGTGTATGTGTCTGTGTCTGTGTTGAAGGTCCAGAGCGTTCCTTTAGTCTGATTTCTGGAGTGAGGAAGCTGCCATGCACTCTTCTGGCTCTCTGTCTCTCTCTCTCGCGCGCGCACACACACACACATCTTTGAGAAGTGGAAAAACAGTAGTATAAAATAAATGTGATGAAAGATAATTAATTGTAATTGAAGGTAATTCATTGATGGTAATTTAACCCTGGGCTATGTCTCCAGGCCAATCCTGAAAGGTTTGTTGATGGTTCCATTTTATCAGAAGGCTTGCAAAGGGTATCGTCGCGCTCCTGATGGCCATGGACATTTGTCATAAAAGACGGTGTCCTCGCCGGAAGTCAAACAACCGTGAGATCACGAGCACTTGTGCCGAGAAAGGAAAAATGACAGCGAAGGCGGATGCATTTTCCTCTGGAACCATCCCAACCCCGCCACCTGGGCGGATCCCGTGTGCATTAGCCCTGCTCCCAGATCAGTTGACGACGGCGGCAGGTCGCTTATTTGCCCGTGAACACACGTGGACGCGCAAACTCCCGGGGTCTGCTGCGCTTTGGCAGGCTGTTATTTGGTTTTTCTGATGCGGACTTCGATGCTGCCTTCACTGTGACCCACTTACAGAGCAGTCGCGCCAAATCAGAACCATCAAGGTAACAATTAGTTGAAGATGAGTCCCGCATAACTTCCCGTCTTGACTGTCCCGCGTCTCTGCGCACACCCCGCGCCCTTACTCTGCACAATATGGTCGACAAAGGGCCCTTGTTGACGTCTGCAATTATTTTTTACCTGTCCATTGGGGCAGCAATTTTTCAAGTCCTGGAGGAGCCCAATTGGAAGTTGGCTGTGAAGCAGTACAGAAGCCAGAAAGATAAAATCCTCGAGGCGTATCCCTGTCTTACAAAAACCGACCTGGACCGAATTTTGGAGGTAAGTTTGTGTTGTAAACTGGTTGCTTCTTGGTTTTTCTTGTTTGTTTGTTTGTTTTGTTTTTTTCCCTCCGGGTGTTGGGGTGATGATGATGAGGCTAGAATTAAGAAGTTAGCTCAAAGGTTTGCTGCCGTGTAACCTTTCAGCAAACACGCGTGTTGTCACTGCATGTGCGTCAACCAACTTTCATGCGTGCTTCGGACCGAAGTTCGGAACTTTTTTGTGAGTTCCGCAGACATGATCAGCGAATGTTGAATCTGGCTCTGGAAGGAGCGACAGGCTATCAGTTCTAAACACGCTGAAGTCCGCATTTCATAACCCCAAGCTTTAAAAGAAGAGAGAATAAAAATAAATAAATAATAAGGACAAAGTTAAATGTGAAGCTTTGCTCTTCAGTACATACGTGCAACCCTGAACGTTCTAATTGGTTATTTAGCTGTTTAGGAATCCAACACAAACCTAACAAACTGACCAACCAACCGACCGACCATGAATTCTGCACCCTCGTGCTCTTGGAGACCAACCAGGGAGACCTCCAGAACTAATTCCAGGACTGAGAACTCACTGCTGCCCTGTTCTCTTGCACTGGGTCATTTTCTGGCTCAGGTTGTGTTCTGGTTCTTTGTTGAGAACCAGTAAGCATAGGCTTTTTTCCCAGCATTTCATCAGCTTCTCCTCACTCTCAATCTATCTTATTTTTGTCTTGTTTGCATGTCAGAATCAGAATCAGGGTACTTTATTGATCCCTTTAGGGGGTGTCCATTAGGGAAATTAGCATCTCCCCAAAGAAACGTACAGCACTGTTAAAAATTAAAAATAATAAAAATAAAAATAGAATAAAATAAGAAATAAAATAGAATAAAATAAGAAATAAAATAGAATAAATTAAAAATAGAATATAATATAAAACTATAGAAATGTAAATAAATGAACTGAAATGTATCAGGAAGTCACAAAAAAGTCTCTTCTAGTAACAACAAGTTTCCTATTAGCTGTTCTCCACTTGACGTACTCACTAGTTAGACGTTATCTCCTATCAATGTTTGTCCCTGACAGGGTACTATTAAGGTTAAACTTTAATGCCCTCGCTCAGAGCAGGACAGCACAGCGATTGCTGAACTTGCATTTGATTTTCCAGCACTGATAGAAGCAAATCAGCAGATTTGACCTTTGCCAGTAAAAAAACAAACAAACAAATGTGTTGAATCAGATGTTAAAAGTACACTCATATTATGAACAAGTATCGGTACGAAGCCTGACTATAATCTCAAAACTAGAATAGTATCCCCCCCCCCCCAAAAAATGAAAAGGACTGACTTTCGAGCGTTCTTTTTGGAATTTGTACATTCTTCCTACGCAAGTTTGATTTGCTCCAGGTAAAAGAGGCTTTGGCCCAGGTGCCAGTTGGTTCTGTTGCTGCCTGCTAACCATGGGGTCACCTTTTTTGATAAGTCCAACCCTTGGGTTTCAGGGTAGCGCCTCTTTATACTCTGACATCCAGCTGCTCTTACTCTGTAGGAAAACACTGACGAGCACTGTTAGCTGTGTAGCATTGTGTATATTTATACTAACGAAATTGCATTGTCTGATATGGATCGCTCAACTTTAACCCCTGACTCTCTCTGCTCCAGCTTTGAATTCTGAGAATGACTGCATAGTATAGTGAAAACTCTTTGAAACTCGCTCTTTTTGTGAAATAAGGTCCTACAGAGTTCTGCGGTATGGCTCTAAAGCCCCTTCCACATTGCACCAAAGTCCCAAGTTATCTCGGATCAACACGACTCGTTATGGCGCTCTGAAAGGGTTATTGTGGCTTTATTCCCAGCAGTCACCCTGGTAGGTTAGGAACATGAAAACGAAAGGTTTCCCGCATTGTCCCGCTCAATAGTCTGTGCACGTTGATGGTACCTCCTGTCTCATCGTGACCCAGGCACTGGGCAGCCAGTCAACAGGCAGGGGGAAAAAAACAGCCCCACCCCTCTCAGCAGGAGGTTAGCCATGTGAGGGCTGGCAATGTGAAAAAGCCAATTGGTTCAATCCATGTTAGAAAGTCCTGCATCAAGGCGCGAATTCAGTGTGAAAGCGGTATAACACTCACAGCTGTCATTAGTTCTGGACAGCCGACCAAGTGTTTGTCCAGGTGGACCAGGGGGCGGGGCATAACAATAGGTCAGCTGCTGCTCAGGGGTTTGTTGCATGCAGATACAGTCATGCAAATGACCCTCTGAAATGTAACATTTGGCTAAAGCGAGAGCTCATATTCATTTTAATATTACTGAGACACATGTAATACACATTAATGAAACGATTAAAATGAAGTCTTCAACTTTTAAAGGACCCTCACATTTTTGTGAATGTTGTTCCTTAGCATTTTGAAGGAGGGGCTGGTAGGAGCAGCTGAAGAGTCTGGTGAGACTCGCCTTCTTAGCATATGTCTGGACGCCATGGCTGGTGTCCTTAATAGGACTGCTAACTATTTCAATACCCCGTCAATGTATTAATAACTCAAATAGTTTGTCAGCTAAATTGTTAATGAAAGCTTCGGTTCCTCAGCGGCTCTTATTTCCCCTCTCAAATGAATCTTGTTTAGGCAGGTCCTTACAATAAAGCCATAAAGAAGCATGTTTAAACTTGAAAAAGATTTAGTTGAGACAGAACTGTGCTGCTGATTTTACCCTCTTACTTGAATTGTTTTATTGGTTGTTTCCTATATTGATTGACTAATCTGTGCAGCGATGGTTCTGATTGTGCCTCCGTTGCTAATGTTCATGCATTACACAACTTCTGCCACACAAGCGCAGGATTGTGGTGTTACGATGGCCCTTTGGTATGAACCCCTTCCAGTCCTTTCTGTTGGACCCACTGTGACCATCCAGGTCCTTGATGTGACTCTTGTAATCCCTTTCTTGAGCTTATCTCTGCTGGTTCCTTCACCTTAGAGCTCTGTCATCTGACACCAAGTTCAGAAATCTCATGCACCCGGCCAGCCCAGCAAAACTGGGTGGGAAACCCTCCAGAGCTGAATGAACCCCACGACATCGGGTGCAGGCTTACTTCTATTGAAAAGCTGTGCGTTGACTTGAAATAGGCTGCACGTGCAAAAGCTGTCGGACGTCTCAAAAGCTTGTTGCATCCAAATTGTCTCACATGACTGTGTAACTTCCTAGCAGTGAACTAGTTATTAGTATATAGTGACATTTTTTGTGTGTTGGTTTGTGCATTTAGAGGATTATAATTAAGCCTGAGAAAAGTAAAGGGTTATTGTTGAGGTAACCCGTTAAGCGATGGGGTCCAGTTACCATGCAGGTGTTTTAGGGGGGAGGGCCATGTCAGCGTGCAGCCATGCTTTGTCTTTAGAGTTCTCTGCTGCTCAATCCCTGGTCAAATCATGCGATCATACAAAATGCCTGTAATGGCCCATGTTTCTGTGTTTGTACTTTGTTCCAGGTGGTATCTGATGCTGCAGGTCAAGGGGTAACTATATCTGGTACGAAGACGTTTAATAACTGGAACTGGCCAAACGCTGTTATCTTTGCAGCTACAGTCATCACCACGATTGGTGAGTAATTGATTGGCTTTGACTCGGATTCTCCATGCACGCACATAAACACACAGCGCTTAACAAGTGGATATGTTTGTGTGAAAGGATATGGCAATATCGCCCCTAAAACCTCAGCAGGACGTGCCTTTTGCATCTTTTATGGGCTCTTTGGTGTGCCTTTGTGTCTCACCTGGATCAGTGAACTTGGGAAATTCTTTGGCGGGAGAGCCAAGCACCTCGGACTCTATCTAACCAAAAAGGGCTTTTCCCTGGTGAGCAGATATTTAAATTGTGCTAATACACAACCTTCTTTCATGACCTCTAACCCTAACCCATATGTTTTTTTGTTTTTTTTTTGTTTTCCTTTTTCAAGAGGAAGGCTCAATTTACTTGTACTGCCATTTTCCTCCTCTGGGGTGTGCTTGTCCATTTAGTGCTGCCGCCTTTTGTTTTTATGTCCCAAGAGGGTTGGACATATTTGGAAGGGTTCTACTTTTCTTTCGTCACCTTGACTACCATCGGTTTTGGGGACCTTGTAGCAGGTGAGTCAAGAATAAATAATTTCTATTCAAGTCTCTACTTCTCAAGTCAATGTGAATGTTATCTGAAGTGCAGCAGAAGCATCTAAAGGAGTCTTTTCTTTGTCTCTGTAGGCGTGGAGCCAAACAAGGAATACCCAGCTCTCTATCGTTACTTTGTGGAGGTCTGGATCTATCTGGGCTTGGCCTGGCTCTCCTTGTTTTTCAACTGGAAAGTAAGGATGGTGATTGAGGCCCACAAGGCACTGAAGAAGCGTCGCAGGCTACGTAAACTCTCCCTTGATGAGCTCCAGTATTACAAAAAGTCTCAGAAGGCTGCTCCCCATTTGCCGCCCACGCCCAACGACGTGAACATCTTCGGCTTCCTGTCCAAGAAGCAAGAAGGATACAACGACTTGATCAAACAGATTGGCAGCAGTAAAGATGGAAGGAACGGCAGCAGAGCCAACATCATAACCAAGTCTAAAGTGGCCCGTTCCAAGAGTTGCAGCGATACTCCTACCTTTCATACGATTCTCAACTTGGAACGTTCTCCCCGTCAGAAGAGACGCTACAGTTTCAGCGAGCGGGTCACTGTTGCCTTTTCAAAGTCCAAGAACTACCTCCTCGGTGCGGATAATGGCTTGCTGCTAACAGCGGACCACATAGAAGGAGATCCGGAAGTTGAGCAGGCGCAAGGAGGTGAGAACCAGCTGGATAAACACGTGGACCTAGAGGACGGAGCTGCAGACTACGGCCTCGATGGTCAAAGGGGTTCAGACTGCAAAGAGTACCAGCCGCTTAATGCAAATATTACTTTTGTTGATGAGAATTTCCTTACCAATAACTTGAATGATGATGATGATGATAATGATGATTCCAAGGGAAAACTCTCCATCGCTACATGTGAGGAGAATATTGAAGTGATCAACTTGGAGGACCAGAGTTCTGAGTCCGAAGGACTCGTCTTCACTAGCGACGCTTCAGAAAACAGTCGCTCCTACGACCAACTTGTGGAGGAATACACAAAAGAAGAAAACATCTTTTGATCCGGCCGTTTGCATTTTTACCACAGGTCTTATGTTTGGCCCACAGAACCTTTGGCCACAGATCTAAAGAGACTTGCTCTGTTTGATCAATTTGGTGGGATTAAAACCCATTATTAAAGTCATTTTCAACTGTGATTGTTCCTCTGTCCCCCGTAATATGAACCTGCAAATGTTGCCTTTGTATTTTTTTTCTAACTTTGTGTAATTTCTTTTTCTATGCACCATATTGGTGTTATGATGTTAATAACATTTATTAAAATAAATGAAAAGTTTGTTTTATGCAGCCGCTCTTCTAGTATTCATGTTGCACATTGACACTTGTCAAATGAATAATCATTTTGAAGGACAATTGTTTGCGTTCCTTTTATTCATGAATGCAACATGAACATATTTCCCCTGTGCCGTAAACAGGACAAACAGGCAGAAAGGACAGGCACTTAGCAAGAACACCTTTTCGGGGCGGTTTTGCAGCTGGTGGCCATAGACATGTTTCCTCCACTCTGGCTGATTCTTTGCTTGATTAGCATCCATCCAGAACCATTAGCAGCAACAGTAGCATCTGTGGTGTTTGTGCGGGTACTGCATCTCTAACAGAAAAGCCAGAAATTTTGCTGGGGTTTCAAGATCATGTGAGAACATGAGTGGTGGAGCACAGACATGGCAGGGCAACAAAGCAGCAACCATGACCTCCAGCAGGCTCCATGAGGGTGACATTGGGGACCAGCATCCACAAGTAGGATCCACATTGCAGGCCCTGGGTTCTTGCTTTAGATAGACATTATTTTCTATAATAATAATGAAAGTTGCTTTCAGTCACAATTTCTAACATTCAGAGATCAGAAGGAATGTGAACATGAAGGATTTGGTATGATCATTTTAATCTGCTCCTCCACCTTTTACATGAACCAGATGTTTCTATATGGTTAAAAAAAATAAAAAAAAATAGGACAATCTTATAAGTAGTGTCAGCTTAGCTGAATGCCCAAATGCATTGACATTACTGGAAGTTCAGAAAACAAGTGCTTCTGAAGCTGTTAACTGCAAAGTGCCTTCAAAAATAATACTGCAATAATACTGTGCTAAATTTAATATTAGTAATTAATAGCACAAATAGTACAAAGATAAAAGGATGTCTGGTAATATTGTTGAAGGATATGAGCTAGAAATGTCAAAACACTGGTATGTGAATTAAATGCAGGTTCTTCAAAAGAGAAGAAAAACAGTCCAGTTGACACAGAAAACTACTTAGGATAAATACAGGTGAGTATTTTTAAATTAGATAAAACAAGTTAACATATAGCTACCCACATCGACAGAATTCTGAATTGTGTGTAGCGACGTAGAAGTTTGAGAGGTGTGCTAAGTACCATTTATCCAGAGGGGGCGGTAATGCGTATGGGAGCTGTTTCATTGGTGGAAGAAGAAGAAATGGGCCGCACAAAAACGGAAGAAGAAGAAGAAGAAGATTCGTAACCGGAAATAATAACAATTCTATGGTGCGTAATCAACGCAATGATATGGGAAGTGTTCGAAATTGTAAGGTCTAAAATAATTAACGTTATAGACGCTGAATGTATACATTTTTGTATCTAAGGCCCCCTGAAGTACCCTAACCTGGCCGATTTTTATAACGACCCTCCACAACCGTTTGCAGCCAGCAGGTTACCTGCCTGCCTGACTCCTTAAATCGGTATCGACAGGAAGCCTCAACGATGTCCTGCACTTTGCTGGAGTTTTGTCGGCTCCAAGAGCTCGAAACCGTCAGAGACTACTTGTTCCAGAGCCGGAAAATCGAACCCCAAGAGGAAACTCAGAAAACAGGTACAAACAGCTGTCCATTTGGCTTCAATTGGACCAAAACTGGCCAGATCATTAAACTACACCAAGTAATGATTAACTATCTACACCACCCCCTCTTCCGGTTAAACATCTGGATGGATAAAGGAGATCGCAGCGATGGAACCACTGACTGTGATGTTTGTTCATTAAAGGTTTATCCAAACGAGAAGTCGAGCACTGGAAAGCCTGTTTATACGCCCATCTTAATTAAAACCACATTATTTGTGGCTTGAGCAGATTGGAGGCTTTGAGTTGCGAGCATGAACAATTTCCCAGATGTTTTCTGACGATGACAAACACCGAAAGCAGATGTTGGTTTCATATTCTGAGCTTCTTGCACACCCCGGCATTGCCAACTGGGGCCTGAGTTGGAGGTTGCGTTCGGCGATGGGTCCAGATGTCTGCGCTTGGCTCAAAGGTCAAAGGGTAGCGAAGGCAGGGAAAACGCTGTTGACCGCTGCACCAAGAGAGTAGCGTCTTTTAGTGGGGAGCCGTCTTCTTCCTTGTCACAACTGAAGGAAGCTCAATGCAGACAGACATTGAGACTATCCCAGCTCCCAGAATGTGCCGTGTCCCCTGTCCCAGAAGCAGGCTCTGTCCCTCAAGACCATGGATCACACATGTACTAGCTGCAGGCCGAGCATAAATACACGAGAAGAAATTGCTCTTCCAGTGCCTTTCATGCTTGCATAAACACAAAGTGTAAAGTGAAGTATTTGTTGTCTTGTCTTGTCTGTGGGATTCGTGGTCGTGTGTCAATTCCCGTTTGTAGCGGGTTAATTGGCTGCATGTCCTCTCCAGGCATTTTTCTACTCGGAGCAGGACATTTTTACCCCTACCTAACATGACAGACATCTCTTTTCTCCTGAACAGACCCTGAACTCAGCTGGGATGTCTCTGACTGGGAGTCTGAATGGGATTCTGGTGATAACAAACCAGAGGATGCCACTTCTGCTTCTATGGTCTGTCGTCCTCTTCCTTTCTGCTGGTATTAGTGCTTTGGTTGGCCAAAATACACAAAAACAGCTGGCTGGTGATTTGTATCGGCAGATAAATATTTGAAATACTTAAATCTGTCATCACTGTTAATGTAAATTAGATCAGGTATTACCTTTTGAAACCAGCATCTACAGTAGTCACCGACTTGGGCGTAAACTGGATGTCCACTGGGCCTCAAGTTGGAGCAGCAGGCTCAGATATAAACTCAATAAACTCAAACATCTCGTGTACAAAATGCGGCCCGTCTTTTCAGGTTTGGACCTAGTGTAGATCAAATGAAAGCCGTTAATGCTCAGTATCTCCTGGCGATTGTGGCGTGCATGGGCCCATGTGGTTTGATTCTATTTGCTCTGCAGGTGGAGGAGACCCCTGGGCAGAGTGGACCCTGGCTGCAGCATTGTGTGCTGACCCTGTCTCCTTGCTTGGATCTGCTGGTTGTGGCTCGTGGACAGAAGGCGGCCTTTCTTTCAGGTCAGACGTACGGCTGTGCCGTTTGGAACCCTAACCCTGCTCATTGTTCTGAAAATGGGATCAAGGAAGCAAGAGAAAGATAAACGTGAAAAGCTCCTTACAACGTCTCAAGTTGTATCCGTGTCTTCTTATCGCTTTGTGTGGTTTTAGTGAAAGCAGCATCCTGCTTCCTGCCATCCTCTTAAATGTTGGTGCACTTGTTGTTGTTCCTCAGTGGCCGTACCACACAGGAGTGCTTCTGACTACCTGTTGATGTGAGATTGAAGCCAACCAACCCTTCCTGTATGTTTGAACAGCCACTTGGTGCTGATGTCTGTGAAAAAAGGAGTGCTTTTGTGGGCTGTATTGAGCCTAAATAGTTCCTGATCTGTCTGTTCCCTTCATGCGCTGCTGCAGTGGCGCAGGGGTGGGCATACAGGCAGACAGACAGAACTGCTGCCTGACAGGAGCCATTTAGGAACCCTTCTTAGATTCAATCCATTACTTGTTAACTCTAAATGATTAGGAAAGTATAGCCCTGTGTTGGAATTGACTTGACTGGTTAAGTGTGAGGGTGGCTCCATCATGCTTGGGGGGGTTGTGTTGAAGCCAATAGGAACATTTCTGGGAGAGGGAAGAATGAATTCAATGAAATTCCAGTAAATTCCTGAAACAAGCATAAGACCACGTGCACAAAAAGTTTCTACAGATGTGGATTGACCCTCAAGGCTCCTCAAAATCCATGATGGATGCATAAAACTGGAGTATTGCTGGCTCCTCCAGGGGCTCACAGCCATACATGGACCTCCTGTTTGACCCCCCCCCCCCCCCCCCCCCCCACCCACCCAACCAAGGTTCAAGCAGAACTGGTCCAGAAACATGGGGAGAGAGCTGGTCAGCTCCATTAGGAGCCTCAAAGGTATGAAAGTGATCACGTCCCTACCCCCCCCCTGACCTGAACCATGTCGAGAACCTTCGGAGCATCCTCAGCAAAAGACCTGCGAGAGTGAGGGGGCAGTTCACACCCAAACAGCGACTCTGGGAGGCTCTTCGGACGTCTTGCAAAAACTCGCCCAAAACTGACAAGATCGGTTGATGCGGGAATTGTGAAGCTGCTGTCAAATGTGATGTTAAAACAGGAGTGACCCGTTCAGATGGGCTTGGCTGGGATTTTTTTTTTGACTGGGTTTAATCCACATGCTTAGCTGGTCCCTTTGTCAGAACCTTCTCATGCCATTGTCGCCCAGCCCTGGCTCTCCAGCTGATTTAGACTGTGATTGGTTTCCTACAGCCAAGTGGTGCTCCGCCGAGGGTAGCAGAGAAGAGATGACCATGGCCGTGTCTTGGACTGGACTTCTCAGCGTCGACGACGGGTAACAATGAGTTCTTCTCACTGCACGAGTGGTGAGCTTGTCTCCTCTGTTTACCGCTGGGCCCCAGCAGCCAGAGCTCCTGGTGATCCCAAAGACTTGATGGTCCTAGCACAGGGGCTTTGCTGAATTTGGCCGGGTCCCCAACATGCACCATGTGTGGAGTTGGGAATTAAAAAAATGATTTTCACTGCAAATTTTTCTAATTTGGACAGTTTCAGCTTTCAGCTAATTAGAAAATACGGTCATCTTTTGAGCAACTTGTGCACGTTTCTGTCTTTAGGAATTGATTTACACGTGTTTCAATTATACATTTCCTTTGTGGTGCTTAACTCAAGCTAAAGACTTCCTCTTTGTGATTCTTAGCATTTCTTAATCAAAGGGGACCTTCTTCCAAGTGCTTTATGACGAATTTGTTGCGCGTAGCTCTTCCATAGCAAAGGTCAAAGCCGTTTAGATAATGAATTGGCTGATTAATGGTTTGTTCCAGCCCTGAATATTGTGGGCCCCTGACATAAAGACTTTATGTCTCTTGTGCAACAGAGAGCATGTAAGCAGCTGTATGTGCATACCACTGGTCAGCCAGAAGAGGTAAGTCACCTAAAGTAACACCCTATATGTTGTGATCATCAGTGCTTCCAGTGCGTGCCTGTAAATGCATGTGTTGGTGTGTAGGAGCTCCACAGGGCAGCCTGACTGGACATGTGTGGTTGTGGGTTTCACCACAGGTTATGTGCGCTTCTACACGGAGGTATGTTCTGGTGTGAGCACAGTTTTCCTCTTTGTTCCTCAGCTTCTGCTCTTAGCCAGTCAAATATAATCAAAATCACCATTATTCTACATTCAGACATAAAAGCGAGTTGGTTCCACAATAGGATTTTTTAGTCAGCCAATCCACTTACTAACAGGAGCTCCTATATTGTAAAATCATTTTTAATTGTAACATTGTGCCCTGTTGAATATAGTTTGTGTGAGAATAAATATAATATATGGAAACATGTGACCGCAGTAGTTTGTGTCCAGAATGGGGTTCTACTCCTGTCCCAGTTGCTGCAAGAGGACCCTGTACTGAGGCTCAAATGTCGCACATATGAAATCCCTCTTCACCCTGGAATAACGGAGCAGGTAATTCTTTCAGGGACAAGCTGTGATCCCAGTGTGCTGTAATGTGCTGCACCCAACACGAATTCACCTGAAAATACACATATTTTGCAGCCTTTAATTATTTTCTTTACTTGGGTGCTAATCACACAGTATTGCCTTCCTGTTATGAGAGGGGTGGTGTTCCTTGAGTAGGTTCCAAGGCTGAGAAAAAAGTGTTACCCAATCGTAACTTAAAACTACTCCACAGGAACACGTAGGCTACATGTGAGCTAATTATTGACCACATGCTGCCAGTTGCCTGGTGGATATCAAAATATAGACAAAGGTCTATGTGCATGTACGTGCAAAGACCAATGGGAACTTCTCAAGCAGATCCACGAACATAGTGATGGCCACTTGGCTGAGCCTTAGGTGACCGAGGGGCTGGTTGAGGCACGCACACACGCACTGACGGCAGCAGCGTGCATGAGCAGAGGCGTTTGTAGGCTTTGGGCTGATTCCAATTGCATTGCCCTCGTCTAAACAAACGAATAGCTAAAAGGGCTAAGGTCAATTTTATTGATGGAGCACTAATGTGACCATGAGAAGGTTTGAAAAACGTTTTTTTCCTGAATGTTTAGGCTGTGTGCCATTGAATCTAACCTGTTGCTGCTTTTTAAAGAATTCTTTTCAGAAACTCTCAAGAAAATCTAACTTTCAGCTAGTTTTAGCTGTGTCTATCTGATATGTGCGTGCCCAGTGCCTTGTTGCCACACTTCTGCTCTGCGTTTCACATGGATCAAAAGTTGTTTCATCCATATTAATGATGCATTCGTTTGTTTGAGCTGTACTGTATGCCATCATCTTTGGAGTCCCACCGGTGCTGCTCCCACCCCTGTGCAATGTCTCCAGCTTCTCTGCAAACAAACGCACCACTTCTGATTTTAATTTGATGCTTAACTCCCATCACAGCACGAAGAGTTGAGTATCCTCTATCCTACCGCTCTGGTCACCATCGATGGCTTCAGCCTCTTCCAGTCTCTGCGTGCCTGCAGGAACCAGGTCGCCAGAGGTAACCTTGCATGTGTGGGTTTTTTCTGTCTAACACCACACATTCTTATATAGTAATACACAATTTCTGTCCAGCCGCAGCAGCAGGAAGTGATGTGATCCAGCCGCCTCCTCTTGCCTATAAGAAGTGGGGTCTGCAGGACATGGACACCATTGTGGACCACAGTAGTGTGGGTAGGACATTTTTCTCCTTTTTTTTTAAGTGAGTTAATTAGATGTGTTAGCTTTGGATTTGATGACATCACAGGGGCTGAAGTGAGGTGAGTTTGTATTGCCTGTAAACAGCTGTGTGTGTGTGTGTGTGTGTGTGTGTGTGTGTGTGTGTGTGTGTGTGTGTGCTTCATTTCCAGGCATTATGACTCTGTGTGTGTTTGACCAGATGAAGAATGCGTCCATCCTCGGGGGGTTCAATGCTTCAGTCAAGGGGAGCCCCCCTGCCATGAGCCTGTACGTCAGTGTGGGGGGTGGGCCATATATTGGCTTTTACTATGCTGTAGAGGTGAGTTTCAGTGCTGCTGGAACCTCACTCCACCCTCAGTGAGCGCAGTGCGTTACAAACACACACCTCCGGCTTGTTTTCTCTGCCTTATTTATGTTGTATGAATTGTAGATATAAGCAGCTTTTATTTTTGGAAGTCCTTTTACTTTCAAGGGTGGTTTAACAGAAAGTGTTTTGTGGTGCTTAGGGGAGCTCCCAGCCTCTGCTGTCTCACGTGGCCCTGGCCGTGGCCAGTAAACTCACCTCAGCCCTCTTCAATGCTGCCAGGTACGTTTCTGCCAGATCCAAGCTTTTAAATCTTCCAGGATAAAAGACCACTGCAATAATTCCACCTTCCTTATGGAACAAGTGGCCCACTGTCCAAAAGACAAGAGTTTGGTCTCCTCGGTCCAGGAATCCTCAGGTGGTGTCACCATGCAGGGCTTTGTTTGCTGACCTGGGTGTGTGGGGGTATGTCGTGGTTTTCACAAAGAAGGGGGAGCAAATCTGGAGGAAAGCAGCTAATCACCTACTAGCCAAA
The DNA here is from genome assembly GCF_003711565.1 of Takifugu flavidus. Taxonomy (NCBI): domain Eukaryota; kingdom Metazoa; phylum Chordata; class Actinopteri; order Tetraodontiformes; family Tetraodontidae; genus Takifugu; species Takifugu flavidus. The sequence goes on along the minus strand of NC_079535.1, from coordinate 720,937 downwards.
AGACTGATGTCACAAAAGGAAAGCTTTAACGTGTTTATGGGGGGTGCATAATAACGCATAAGCTTATTGATGGTTGTGTTGTCACAGTCATGGTCACACAGAGTTTTCACTTCATTTCTTTTGGTCTCATTTCTTCAAAACCTGTCATTTTAGCAAGGCTGGAATGACATTTCACACACACACACACACACACACACACACACACACACACACACACACACTCGTGCCCTAACTGGCAGAGAGAGACAGAAGCTGAAAACTACTGGATGAGGTCAAGTGATGTCAGTGCCAGATCAATTTAGACAGGAAGTTGGGTATTAATATTATTAATGTAATATTAAAAGCTATATCTCCTACTTTTCTTACTGCTTATTAATGATGTTGGACTGATTTTTCCTTCTGTTTGTCACCCTCTCAGTGGGTGGTTAGGATGGAACAAGAACAGAAATGAGGAGGAGACAGTTCAGAAGCAGAAGCCCAAAGTGGAGCCTGCAACACCATTAGGGATCAGGTAACCAACCGGTCACCTGTGTCAGCACACACCCCAGCAGCATAAATGTTGCTGATTACGTCATCCTGCGTCATCTAGATTTGGTCTCCCAGACTCTCGTCGCCATGGCGAGTCTATCTGCCTGTCCCCCTGCAATATGTTAGCTGGTGTGACTGATGATTTTGGACGCGTCGCTCTGCTGGACTTGGCTCGAGGCATTTGCATTCGTATGTGGAAGGGTGAGAACATCAAAAGCTGCCTGCTTCCATGACTACTTTCATTATCAGACCTCATGCTGTAGCCAGTAAGACCCAACTCTTGACCTCAGTTGCTCGGCCTTAAAAGCAGCTTGTGTCTGTGTCGAACTGAAATGCAGGATATCGAGATGCTCAGTTGGGTTGGCTGCAGGTTCAAGAGGAGCGAGGAGATCACGACTCTTCCTCCCTTCCCAAACGCCATGCTCTCTTCCTGGTCATATATGCACCACGCAGAGGAATCCTGGAGGTGTGGGCAATGAAGCAGGGTCCCCGAGTGGGCGCCTTCAACATAGGCAAGCACTGCAGGTAGGAATGACCCGTCTCATAGCCAGCTGATGAGACAGGCAGAAAGATGAGCTCGGTTTTCAACAGCTGAGTCCATCCAAGACTTGGAGCGTCTTATTTATGCCTTTATTACATTATCACTCAGTATTTACAAGCCGTTGTGCCATCGGGCTCTGCTTGCACATCTCATTGTCCCACACTGGAAACACGAACCCGCTGCATGTTCTTCTCAGTCAAACCAATAGTCAATCTCCTCTCCTCTCCTCTCCTCTCCTCTCCTCTCCTCTCCTCTCCTCTCCTCTCCTCTCCTCTCCTCTCCTCTCCTCTCCTCTCCTCTCCTCTCCTCTCCCTCTTCCTCTTCCTCTTCCTCTCCTCTTTTATTCATTATCTTTATTTTGTGGGTGTATTTTGATCCATTGTTTGCTGTGTTGCTTTCTCTTTTTTCAGGTTACTGTATGCTGGCCACCGTCTGATGGGGGTGAACTGTGTCACCAGTCAGGGCTGGCACTTGCACACCCCAAAGGTGTGTCTGTTGGATCCTGCTGCAAGAACTCTGAGGACTGTGAACATCCCCTTCCATCTGGCCCTCAGGTTGCTCTTTTAAAACAACCCATCGACCTTCACCTCACTGCACTCTCTTAGAAGTTTCAAGGGTGCAGTTGTGACATTCTGGACAGCGTAGAATACTCACACACACACACACACACACACGAGTCAGGCCACTCTGAGTTGTTGCTCTTGGGTGCTGTCTGAAGCCCTTTCCTGACACTTTTAGGGTGCCTGTGATCTCACCAAGCCACATGACACGACTGATGAAGGCCAGCAGATTCTGCTCTTCTTGTGTACTTTAACATGCCCCGAGAACAGCAAAGATGGGTGGATGGTGACATGACGTGATTTCATGTCTGCACCATCCACACGGAGCTTTTTTAGAGTGTTCCTCTGCTTCTCATCATGAATCAGCATCCAGCCGTGTACTCATATCCATCCAAATGATTGATTTCAGTGACAAGAAGAGTGAAAGAGCCAAAGATATGCACCTATTAAAGAGACTGACCATGTTACTGAAGAACACAGAAGTGGATCCAGGTAAGAAATGCAGAATCCCCTATTTGAAAATTTAGAGGTCAAGAAGTTGAATGAATAGATTTTTAATCTACTTGCAGCTACAAGTCATTGACATTGTTTTTCCACAAAACTGTTTGAATGGAGATGAAATTAGTGTTGCACCAAGACATGTTGTCAGAGACTGCAGCAGTGCAGCACAGCCTGGAGGCCATCAGTGTGTGGCCCTACTGAGGTCTTGGAGGCCCAGGTTGCTCTGAGGTTGCTCTGCAGTTGCTCTCAGGTTGCTCTGCCTTCACCTCTTCTGAGTCGCTGCTCTGGTGTCTCTCGTCTTTCCTCTGATTCTCTGTGGGTTCGGATCAGCGTTTCTGGCCCGTCAAACACAGGAACGTCCTGGTCCACATTACTCTATTTCCAATGAGCACATGCAAAATAATTTTAGGTTTTCTTCATTCGTGATAATTGTCCTAATGACAAACAAGGGATTATTCTTTAGAGAGGTATTATTTTGTTTTCAGATATTTTGGAGAGCGAAGCCAAGACTGTTTTGTTGGAAATAAGACATCCTGCCATGAAGAAACAGGTACTCTCTATCAAATATATTAAAAGTCATTACATTTTCAGATTTCAAATTTGATCTCCAACACTCTTCTCAGGCTTTGGAGACTCTGCTGTCCAACAGGAATGTACTGGTCAAGTGTCTGATTAATATCACATCCGCCCTCTCCCTCCATCTGAAGCAAAAAGGTGAAGCTTCCGAAGGGCCACCTTTGTTCACATGTCCCTCGCTGGTTTGTCTCCATTTATGATCAGTAGTTGTTCATTACAGACCCAGAAGAAGTTGATGTGAGCCTCCTCCGGTTCTGTTCCTCCCAGCTGAAGCTCCTCCAGCTCTATACTGACATCCAGCAGCTGCACCCTGCTCCGGATGCAGAGGCCTGTGGGACGTCCCTCAGCATTACCCAGGCATGAGCCTTGATGGTTCCATTTGTACTGTTATTTGTTTGGTGGGGCAGGAAAAACAGGCGTGGTTTTAAGAATGGCACATTTCATTTGCACAAAGACAGAAAAGCCAAAGTAAAAAGTGATCAGGCCCAACCACATACTAGTTCTGATCCCCTTCTGCTGCCAAAATGGGCCCGACCTGCAAGGCAGCTTGGTTTTTCCTCTCAGCTGGGTCCGAACCCTGCTGCTCAGGAACACTTATGATGGATACACCTTCTTCTCAGGACTTCTTACCACAGCCTCTGGCCAGATGTTCACCATGTTTGAGGTGGGATTGATTCAAGCAGAGGTCTGTGTGCTGGGACGGGCGTGACCAGTCCAAGGGGGAGGGGACCCTGCTCCCCTGAATAAACATGGTTCACTAGCTTAAGTCCTGTGGCTGTAAACGATGACATTTTATTGCTGGAACATCGATTTCCAGAGAGCAGAGTGTGTATGTGATGCAGAATATGCATAAATTCTGCAGGCAGTCTGAGCCAGAGTAGAGTAGCACGAGACCACACTAGGAAGCCCAAAAGGGGGGCAGGTTTGAAGGTGCTCTGAGCCTCTGAGTCTAACCATCGTCCATTGTAGCTATAGTAGATAGATATAGTAGATGGTTTATGTGGTATTTAATTGCTGATGTCATCAACAGTGTTCTCTGGCCCAGCAGGAGCCCTCAGATGTTCTACTGGATGAACTATCCAGGGTGCGCTCTACCCTGCAGAGCTATGCCCAGCTGAGCAGCAGACCAAGTGTTTCCTTTGCAGAGGACTCTCCCGACTCCCCCCTTCCTGTCCAAGCCTTTCTCTCTCAGATGGAGTTCACTGAGGATGGAAGCTTGAGGGTGATCTACATGTCTGAAACTGACCACAGTCAGCTGGGTAGGACACCAGTCTTCATATTGAATATGCAAACAACCTAATTTCCCCACTAAAAGTCGCTACTTTTTCCACACACTTTGAACCCTGCCGCCTAGACAAGAGCGTAGCTAATTTATAGGCTTTTACCGGCTGGTGGCCACCGGGGGGCCAAATGCTGCATCGCCAGCGTTTCTTCCTGTTTCTTCCTACACGAGGGTGTAGACATGAGGGGCAAAAAGATTCAACATAACTCAAACTAGCATCTCCTGCTCTTCAACCTGTCTGTCTTGCCTCTGGTGGTCACAGATATCTATTCAAATTCAGAAAACTTTATTTATCCTGGTGAGGCGATCGAGGAAGTCCGTATAAATCCATAAATAAGCTGCGTCGCTCTATAAGCTGCAGGCATCAAATTGGGGAAAAGTAGCAGTTTATAGTGTAGAATCTGACATATTTTGACCATGTCTGATTAACCATTAATTAGCTACCAGTTGTGTTAAAAAGCAGTTGAAGCCTTGTAAAGTGGCTGGTGCGCGGACTTTCAGTTGTGTAAAAATCTTCCTTTTCCTCAGAACAATTAGACATTTTTTGGTGTCGATACTGCTAACCATCATCTGTCCACATGGTTTTTAGTTGGAGCTAAAATAGTAACTTTTGGAGGGTTTAATGGGTAAATATAAAGTCACAAATGCATGTTTGTGTTTTCTTTAGGGAACTTCCTGTTTTGGGGAGCCCTGTGTGGGAAAAGCCAAATTGCTAAAGTGTGTGACCCTCTGCAGCAGGCTGGCATCAGTCCTCAGCAGCTACTGGTAACTGTCCTGGAGGCGTCCCTCCCCTCCTTTTTAGTCCCTTCTACCTTCTCAAGTCCAGGTGGCTCCAGTGATAGAGGAGCAGCACATTTGCTCAGTAAATGATCCCAAGTATGCGCTGTTTTCTTCTTCCTCTGTTGTTTCCCGATCATCTTCCAGGCTGTGCTGCTTAGCGTTTGGTTTCAGAGAGAGAAGGAGATCCTCCAAAACCCAGAGCAAACTACAGTCAACCTACACACACTACTCATCACACTCAGCAACATGAAAGGTCTGTCTGTGTGTGTGTTTAGAGAGAGAGAGGGAGGGAGGGAGGGACAGGAAAAGGCTGAGCTTTCCTGCTCCTTTTGTCCAACAGGTGCTGTTGAAGACTGCTGGGACCCTCAGTCTGTCTCCCCCTGGTGGCAGCAGGTTCGCAGCGCTTGTATCCAGTCCCAACACACTGCTGCCGCCCTGCTGGCTGCATTTGTTGCCCATCACGCTGCCAAGACCTGCATCCAGCATCGTGCAGACTCAAAGGTGAAGTGAGGTGTCCCACAAGGCTCTCTGGCCTGTGTTGCATCTGTATGATAAAAGACTAGAATTGTGTTGAGCTGTCCGTGCATGAACTTTGACCTCCATTTCTTCTTCACAACGTGACTGAGTTGCCCTGTTGTTGCTCCCAGCTGCAGTCAGACTGGGAAGCAGTGTCACTGGAGCTGGAACAGTGGTTGGTGTGTGTCCGCCAGCTGGAGGACCTGATGGTCCTGCAGACTCTGCTCTTGGTGCCCGCAGCTCAGGGACCCCTGGGGGGTTCAGCCACACAGTGCTCAATAAAGACCCTGCTGGAGGGGGGCCGAGGTGAGCTGCGGAGGACCAGAAGGCACTGGTTCTGGTTGCTGTGACTCTTCACGTCTTCCATCTTCTTCCACTGCTGCTTCTGTCCCTCCAGGAGCTGTTGCAGACAGTATCTCCAAGTGGGTGTTCAGGCACCGTTTGGCCCCTGAAAATCTGAAGGCCTTCCTCCAGAAGTCTGATGACCCAGATGATGAGAGACATAACGAGCCCAGAGACCAACCTGAGAAGCAGAGGAACGACCAGGAGGGGACGCAGAGGACAGCTGGTCAGGACACACTGTTGAGCAGAAGACTGCTGTTGGGTTATTTGTTACTTATATTTTTAGTCATTTAATCCCATTTGAGAGAGAGAAAAAGATCCACATATCATGGGATGTGCTCTAGACCCCACCCACACTAGAGGCACAGGCTCTAGAACCCTCCTCCCCTGGCCAGAGGTCCGCTAGAAGGGCTGAGGAGGGGGGCTGTCCATCCTAACGTCCCTCAACAAGGCCAGTGCTGCTGCTCGTCTCCTCCCCGTTGTCCCAGTTAAACCAGCGCAGGTGAAAGTGGTGAACACTCACTACTGCCCCCTAGCGACCGCCGTCACACCCCGGAAGTGAGACCAGAGTGGCGTTTTAGTGAACCGGCAGCAGCACGGTCCTGGTTGCACAGCAACTCTGCTGCCTCCTGGAAACGAACAGGACTTGAGTGTGTGTGGCGTGAGCGCGAGCTGCTGTGTTGTGTCTTTCAGAGCTGTTTGTGGCCGTGTGTGAGCGCTTCCCACACTCGCTGTCTCCTGACATGCTGTTTGCTCACTGCTGCTGGGAGCACGTGGTGCACTGGAACCGAGACCCTGAGGTATAACCTTCAGGACGCTCACTGAATCAAGAGCTGTCCCGGAAGACAACACTGTCCTGCCTGCCACACAGTTGTTATTACAATGTTATTACAATGAGGCCGTTGCTGTTCTCCGTGTCTCTAGGAGGTGAAATTCTTCTGTCTGGCTGTGGAACATCTGAAGTTGGTCTCCAGCCCACACATCCAGCTAGGTGCTGTACGGATTTTATACCTGATGGAAGGGGGACAAAGTGGCGTGAATTTATACATACAGTATATACTATACGTGTGTGCTGCACACCAGTAAAGCACGTGCACGACCGCGCTTTATTCTTTGCACTCACAAGCAACAGCATTTATCAGAGTGACCTTGATGGCTGAATGTTCGCTGCAGGTATCGCCACCATGATGTGGAGCACCTTCATCGTCAAGTATTTGTCAGCAGCCACCTTTCTCATGGAGAAGGTGAGGCACGTGCACGGACGGTCAGCCAGAGAAGGCAGCAACCAATGAAATGAATGAATGTGCTTTTCTCTCCCCAGGTCGGCAAAGCTCCCAAAGACCGTCTGTGCAGACGAGTAAGTTTGCTGCTCTGACAACCTGCTGCTTCTCTGCTGCTGCTGCTTCTTTGCTGCTCGCTGGCGTCTCGCAGGGCTCTGGAAATCAGTCAGTCAGTCCAGTCAGTCAGTCCAGTCAGTCAGTCAGTCAGGTAACAAAAGCATGAATTAACTTTTCAGCATCATGCCGCGTCAGTAGCTTTCTGATCTTTGTGATGTTCCTCAGGTGAAAAAAGGCACTTCTAGAGACTAATTTAATGTGTGAGTTGAAGGAGAGATTTTGATCAAAGGTTACTCCTAGATTCCTAACAGACTAGATGTTAAGGAGGTGCCACCTAGAGTGATCATGTGATCTAATCTATCCCTGAGAGGTTCAGGACCAAACACCATGACCTCAGTTTTTCCTGGGTTAAGGAGGAGGAAATTTGAAAACATCCAGGACTTTATGTCTTTAAGACAGGTCTGGAGCTTCACTAACTTCTCTGTCTCCTCGGGTTTCATGGATAAATAAAGCTGAGTGTCATCAGCATAACAATGAAAATTTATCCCATGCTGCCGAATAATGTTCCCTAAGGGAAGCATGTACAAGGTGAACATGTCTTTATTGGACAGTTATTTAACTGAACGTGTATTTGATTGGACACCAATCAAATACACCTGAGCTGCCAATGATCTGAAACACACCAGCACCTCTGGTTGGCTTCAGAACAACAACCTGGAGGTTTTGGAGTTCAGGCCTCCCATGTGGCTGAGTTCAAACCATCCTGCTCAGAGTTCCTCCAGAGATTAACCAGTTCTCAGGTTGGGGTCCACAGAGGGCCCAGCTCAGGCTGGTGGGACTCCAGCAATTCTCGTGAAAACATTTCAAGCATCAAGGGGTCCCATTTTAACGGCCTCAGACCAGCTGCAGAGCTTTCTTGAGCCTGTAGTGCTCCAGGTCCCAGTAGAAAAGTTCCCAGGGGCCTCAGAATCCAAGCCTCTGGAGCTCCAGTGGGAAGTTTCCAGACAGGGCTCTCATGACCTCGCTCTTTAGCTTGCTTCACAGACCACAGAGGTCTTGACCACATCTCTAACCGTGTAACAAATGCTGCCTGTGCAGGACGTGGGGATGGGAGACCAGGCTCTGACCTGCTTCCTGGGCTGCTGTGTCCAGCTGCTTCAGGTCCTGATGGAGGTGAGTGTGCAAAGCTGCAGGAGACCTTAAGACAGCTCGACTCAGAGAGGCTGACGGAGGGAAAAGCATCTGGTCCTTGACCCCCATGTCCCAACTAAACCCACATTTATTCCCAATCATTCTCAACATCCAGTCGTGCGCTGTGAACCACCTGTACACACAGGAGCTGGTACATCAGGACAGATGCAGACACAGGTTTTCCTCCAAGGGTTCAGCCTGGGACTCCCTCTGTCAGAATCCCATGCTGGATCATTCTTGTTCACACTTTCCATCTGCAGCTGGACCTGAGTTAGGTGGTGATTTTGGCCCCCATCACTCCATCTCCTTGCTTTTTGGTGCAGGCTGACGCAGGTGTGGAGGAGGAAACTGCTCCAGAACTGTCTGTAGAGGAGGTGTGGTGTGGGGCTGAGGGCCCCCCCTCCATCGCTGACCTGGCCCTTGAGCAGAAAGGGATCTACTACCCCTTGGTGCAACACCATTGGCTGCTGGCCTCGCTGCTCCATGCTGCAATGACCTTCAAGGTCAAGGTCAAACCTCTCAGCCTGTTTGACAGTAAGGTGAGGAACGTCTCGCTCTCTCTCAGTGTTCCTACCGGTTCTACTTTCCAAAATGGTGCCAGCACAGATGTAGAGGCTCTTCACTCTTCATTGGTGGTGTTGGCATGTCATAACAATTGGCCCAGTTATTGACCCCAGACCGCCGGTCTGTTTACCGTTGAGCCTCATGGGAAACTGGGCTGCAGGTCCGGTTAAGTTGAAGGCATTGATGCATCAACATTTGTCCCCACTCCTGCAGGGTAAGAATGCTCTCTTCAGAGATCTCAGCAGTGTCCAGCTGATGCCCAGTGGGGTCATGGACTCCAGCCTGATTCTAACGCGACAGGAGGTAAACGCCGTCTCCCCGAGTGAGCGCCGATGTGGTTCTGTCGGGGGGGTTTCATCTTGTTTGTGTGTTAGTTCCTCTTCCAGGTTCAGATGGGCTGGGTGCAGGCTGTGGAGGGTGGTTCTGGCTCAGCCCCTGGTAGCAGCACGACACACTCGGATGGTCTGGCTGCACAGTGGTGGCCCTCTCTGTGTCTGGAGCTGGGCTCGCTGCTCCAGGTCAACCCTGACATCCTGAGACGGCAGCTGGTCTGTGAACTCTTCAGCCAAGGCCTGGACCTCAGTGCTGAACAGGTCATTTCTCCTTGTTCTCTGGTGTCTGGTGTTTCAACAAGTCAGCTGATATTTGGACACTTGTGCATCATCAAACCCAGGCAATGCTGGAGGTAGAAGATCAGGACGTCCTGGGCTCCCAACTCCTGGTTCTGAGTGGCCAGAGGCTCAGTTACACCCTGCTACACAGCCAGAGTCAAACCCAGCCTGCCATGGAGCTGCTGGCCCGCCTGCCGCCAACTCTGTGTGCCTGGCTGAAGGCCATGGTGAGCTCTCACATTCGCTCCTCACCCACATCCACAGAATATTCCCTTTCAACACCAAGGGAAATACAGATGGCTGGACCTCGGCAGCCTCTGCCTCTAGCAGCATAACTAAGATGTTAACCTGGTAGGTCAAAAGAAGGGTTTTAAAAATGATTCTAAATTTAACAGGCAGCCAATGAAGCGACGCCATTACAGGAGTTATGTGATCTCTTTTGTCAATACCTGGCAGAACTCTGGCTGCAGCATTTTGGATCACCTAGAGGCTTCTTAAAGAGTTGTTTGGACACCCTGATAATAAAGAATTACAATAGTCCAGCCTGGAAGTAACAAATTAATGGACTAACTTTTCAGCATCATGCCGCGTCAGCAGCTTCCTGATCTTTGTGATGATTCTCAAGTGAAAAAAGGCACTTATAGACACTAATTTAATGTGTGAGTTGAAGGAGAGATTTTGATCAAAAGTTACTCCTAGATTCCTCACAGAGAGGCTAGATGTTAATAAGATACCATCTAGAGTGATCATGTGATCTAATCTATCCCTGAGAGGTTCAGGACCAAACACCATGACCTCAGTTTTTCCTGAGTTAAGGAGGAGGAAATTTGAAGACATCCAGGACTTTATGTCTTTTAGACAGGTCTGGAGCTTCACTAACTTCTGTCTCCTCTGGTTTCATAGATAAATATAGCTGAGTGAAAATTTATCCCATGCTGCCAAATAATGTTCCCTAAGGGAAGCATGTACAAGGTGAAGAGGATTGGTCCAAGTTAAGAACCTTGTGAATCTCCACTAAGTCATCTTTAACTTTATATCTGGATTTGTTCCTAATCTGTATGAAGAAAAATGGCTGTTCCGACAACTACCAACATAGAGTAAATCAAGTCATTTCAATAATATTCTCACATGCACATTTGGAAAGGAGGAAAAGTTCTCCAAGTCAGAAGCATCAAGTTGACCTTTAATTCTTGATGTGTCAGTCAAAGGTGGACACATTAGTCAGCACTGCTCAAAGGACACTCGTGTGTTGGACATGAGAGAAACCAACTGTGAGCAGAGAGGCTCAGAAAGTAGATCAACCATTTTTCAAATCATTCTAAATCCTCTCTCTCATTTCAGTCCCAGTGTGGGACAAACAGAAGTGTGACGGTCGTTTAAACACGTTCTGATTCCAATATTCTGCCTTGGATGTCACCTGAGAGGGTTTTGGCAGGCTCTTGATGTTTTGAAGGTTCTGGACGTGTCCTCTCCACCGTCCAGTTACTGTTGGCTGTGTGTGCCCTGCAGGACCCCAGCGACCTCCGCCGTCCCTCGCTCCCCCTGCAGCAGACCAAAAGGCTCGTTGGCCGTCTGGTGGAGATCCTCCCAGAAAACCACGCCCAGTACAGTCTGGCCCTGCACCTCCTGGAGGCCCTGGAGGCCCTGACCACCGAGGACTGACCCCGGGAATCCTCGTCAACAGGAACAATTACTGCCTTCACCATCTCGGCTGCTGCATGACGCCTCTCGTGTTCCACCGTTGTGCATGTGATGTGGGAGGAGAGTCACGCCCCGTCCTCCTTTATTCAGAGCTTGATCACTTCTAAAGAATACTTTATTCAGATGTTTGCAACAACAAGAGTCATTATGAAACAATTCCTTTGCTCTCTTCAAGCATTCAACAATACCAACCCAGTCTGTGTTACACCTGTTCCATGGTCCTGCCCTTCAAATAAATTAGTTTTGCAAACACTTGTTTTTGATTTTAATTCTGTTGCCGGTTTGACATGCTGAAAGAGGTTGTTTTAGGGCCGTCAACATTTGGACCAGGCAGCAGGTGCAGTGGGTCCCACAGAACCCTGCAAGAATGTGGCCGTCAGTGAGATTGTTGGAGCACAGTTCTGCACCGAGGACACAGCGAGTCTACGCTCTCCGCCGTGCAGCGGCGGCACCGTGGGCAGCGAGATCCCGAGGTCGGAACTGCTGCAACGCTGTAGGCGCTGTTCTCACGGATCACGCCTCCTGGTGGGAAGAAGAGACGCTGAGATCAGCGCTTCGCACTGCAGGAATGGTGAGGAATGAGGCGGCTCACCTTCCAGGTTGATGAGGAAGGTTCCGTGGCTCAACAGTGCATCTGGGGGCAGGTCACATGGAAGCTGGCTGGTCAAGTTGACCCTGGCAGCCATCATCAGCTCAGCCAGCTGGGAGGATGTGGACGTGGCTTCTGCTTGAAGACACTGGCAGTCACAGACAGATGGGTAAGTCACCTGTTAGGCCAACTGGTTCTGACTCTTCTGCTTCTGACTGAAGGTGAACAGCCTGGTTGGTGAAGAGCATGACCAACTAGTGCAAGTAGCAGTGACACCAATACCAGATGCGTCCATTCGAGCCGATTTAGGCTAAACGGACTAAAAAGTTATTTGGACGTTATTTGTGGTTAAAAGGGAAACACGTATATGGCTGCGTGTCGCCATATTTGTAGTATTGCAACACATCAAAACACAGAAAATCTCAAAGGGGTGAAAGGAATTGATAAATCCTCATGAACAGAACCAACTCAGGACACAGGTTTACCTCCATGAGTTCAAATAGCAAACCGGGCTGGATGGCAATGGTGACATCGTATGTCGCTGGGTTTTTGCCTGGGATGGATGAAAGGAATGAGTCCCTGATAGCACAGGCCCCCTCCACCATCTCTTCCACGCCTGGCCTCAGCCACACAGACGTACTTTGGATCCAGCCACTTCTGAACAAGCTCTGGGCTTCTGCAGACATTTACCTTTAGAATGCTCTCATGACATTTGGGAGAACAACAGGAAGGTGGGAGGATACCAGTTAATACCTTCATGTCCTGGGGAGTGAAGATACACCTCTTCAGCTAGATGTGGCAGGACTGGTGCCATGGATCTGGTAACTCCGTCCAGAACCTTCTCTAAAACAGTCTGGCAAGACCGTCTGCCCAGCGAGTCGTCTGGATCACAGTACAACCTAAAGCAAGCGCAAATGAGAAGCTCCATATGACCAAGGTCACCCCTGTGTGGAGATGCTAACTGGCTACTGGTACAGTGGTCTCACGACAACATTACTAGCATGGACACAAAGTGCTGAGTGGAAAGATGAGGAAAACCAGGTGATTCACATACAAGTCAGCATCTGCATTTGGAGTTAAAGCCATTATTGAAACACATAAGCAACAGGAAGAGCTAACAAGCATAGGGGCGACCAACGGGAAGAGCCAACAGGTGAAAGAGCGACCACCAAAGTGAAGCTACATCACTGCATAATTGCTTATATGAGCCTGTGAAACTGTGAACGGTCAGGACTGTAACTGTATATAAATGTATCTAACAAGTTACAGATGGTCAAATGTAGCACAGAGAAACTTTACCGATCTTTGATGATGCTGAAATAAAAACTGGAAAGGTCACTGGTGATGAAGGCTTGGAGGACACGGATGACCCTGCCAGCATCAAATTCACTGTAAGCATCTGTCACCTGCGCGCACACACACACACACACACACACACACACACACACACACACACACACACACACAATCAGTATCCACAGTGTATGAGCAGTTATTTGACCTTTGCCCTAGACTGGGTGCAGGTGAGCTGGGGGAGGGGCTACAGTTCACCTTGATGCTGTACTTGTGGAGCAGATGCAACATGTACTGGTCGATGTAATGCATGTCTGCGGGGGCCACCGCCTGCACCTGTGGGTTGAAGCCATGGAGGTTTCCCAGCAGGAACCTCAGACTGTTTCTCAGCTGCAGGACATAAAAGGGCATCATAGGTCATGTGACAGGCATTGACAAAAGAGATCACATAACTCCTGTACTGGCGTCTCTTCATTGGCTGCCCGTTAAATTTAGAATCATTTTTAAAACCCTTCTTTTGACCTACAAAGTACTCTGAGGCCTAGCTCCATCGTACTACTGCTACTTTTAAGATCAGACTTAAAACCTACCTCTTTGAAAACGCTTATTGTTACTAATTCTGTAGTTCCAGTTACTATCATAGACAGACAAATTATCATACTTAGGGGGTCACCTAATCATTAGGTTAACATCTTAGCTGTGCTGCTATAGGCCGAGGATGCTGGGGTCCAGAAACATGATCACCTGACAGGCCTCTGTCACCCCACTGGGTCATGGTTTGGTTTCCTTTCCTTTCCTTTCCTTTCCTTTCCTTTCCTTTTCCTTTCCTTTCCTTTTCCTTTCCTTTCCTTTCCTTTCCTTCCTTTCCTTTCCTTCCTTTCCTTTCCTTTCCTTTCCTTTCCTTTCCTTTCCTTTCTTTCCTTTCCTTTCCTCTCCTCTCCTCTCCTCTCCTCTCCTCTCCTCTCCTCTCCTCTCCTCCTCCTCTCCTCTCCTCTCCTCTCCTCTCCTCTCCTCTCCTCTCTCTCCTCCTCCTCCTCCTCCTCATCAAGCAGACTAGTTATGCTGATTCCTGTGTAGTTTTTCTGCTCCCCCCCCCCCCCCCCCCCCCCCCGTATTCATTTACAGGTATCGCCGCCTTCGGAGCTGCATGATGACCTCCGGCCCCGCTGTATAAATAGTGTATTTTTGTATGTGTTTCTGTGCTTCTCCCTCTTCCTCTTCCTCTCCTCTGACATCAGCAGGAGGGTCCCCCTACATGAGCCTGGTCCTGCTCAAGGTTTCTTCCTGTTAAAGGGGAGTTTTTCCTTGCCACTGTTGCTTGTCTGGGGTTAGGCCCTGGGATTCTTGAAAGCGCCTTTAAACAATTTTGATTGTAAAAGACGATATATAAATAAAGATTGATTTGATTTGACACTAGCGGGATCAAGGTGATCCACGGGTTTAAGTACAGGGCTAATGTGGCCGATGCACAGGCACCTTGTTGATGCTGTCTCTGGCTGAGTTGAGCACGTTCGCACCGATGTGAATCTCTGAAAACATGTTGGACTCTGCAGCCCACCAACGCAACACGTCGGCTCCATACGCTGCCATCCCAGGCTCCTGGAAGGTAAAGAGTGAATAAAAAGAAAGAACAGGAACAAAGATCCCTCCGTACATCCCGCTTCCTGCTCTACGTTTGAAATTGACGAGGCAGCAGCTTTTATTGAAAGGGGAGGGTCCCCTTGTGGATGTTTGGTAGATGCTGATTTTACTGGTGAAAACAGTTAAACACTTTGAGACGACCTGGAAACAGCCTTGAGATGGCCTGGAACACGGCCTTGAGAGCAGTGCAGAGAAGCCAAGGCTTGATGGGGGAGAACATGCCAACGTTCTGCTCATGCTGTCCTACACTCGCCTTACCTTTCCTCCATTAATGAGCACCTCCGGGTCCACCACGTTGCCCACAGACTTGGACATCTTCTCGCCCTTCTCTCCAACAACAAAGCCATGAACCACCAGAGATCTGTGACAGAGAGCCACCAAGTGTCCATCACTCACACATCCAGAACAAGTCACCTGTGCACCGTTCACCGTGCTTTACACCTGCTCATCCGCAGCTCTCAGGGCTTAAATACACCACAAAGTAACTATCTGCACCATCAAAGTTTATGTATACAGATGTATTTTGCATTTTGTTCAGTCACATCTACTCCTCTACTACAGAGGGGAGGCATATTTAAGTGGTGGTGGACCGTATAGAGGACTTAAAGAGTTAACACTGAGCCCCCAGAGCTGCTGCGTGGGAAGGGCCAGGACTCACCTGTAGGGGGCCTTATTCCTGACAGCCACACTGGTGAGCAGAGAAGACTGGAACCAGCCTCCGATCTGGTCTTTGCCTTCCACGTATGCATCAGCCATAAAGTTGGTTTCTGTCGGGGGGGGGTCACCTTTAGCAGCAGGTTCGAACCTTTGATGTTTCCCTGCTTTTGTGTCCATTTGTGATTAAATAGGATCCGATTATTTGATTTAAACAGGATTGAAATCTACTGAGGTCAATTTACAGAAAGAAGATTTATAAAACTGAGCTGAAAGATTACGATGTTGTCTTTGTTTCAGGCACCTTGTCATTACTCTGACTTGGATGATGATCCCTTCACATTTAATCACAAATTAATGACATATCGCTCAGAAAATGTGCTGTGTGTGCACACGTTTTCAGTAGTTACACGTTTGGTGGTCTGTGGAATGAAACACGACAGCTTTCACAGGCACCTTCTAGCACAGCAGCCCACGATGTTCCACTATCAAACCAGATGTCCAGGACATCGTCTCCACGGATGTAGTCAGCCACCGGGCCCGCTTTACTCTAACAGAGGACATAAGAGGACATGTCACTTCCACAGAGCCTCCCCACTCACACCAAAAGCAGCAGGTTATTCCTCACAACGTATGGCTATTAACGTCTTTTCACAAAGCTCAACTTATTTATCCGACAATGCTAGCCTCTCAATTCACCAACACATTCATTAAGGTCTAGTCAAGAGTCAATTGGTGTGGGGGAGCCTCCAGCCACAACCGGAGGAGCCTCCGACCGCAACCGGAGGAGCCAATGGCCACAACTGGAGGAGCCAACCAAAGGAGCCTCCAGCCACAACCGTGGAGCCTACGACCTCAACCGGGGGAACCTTCGGTCAGTTGTTTTGGGCCGTTCTGTTATTTGGAGGATTTTGTGTTTGCTGATGTCATATTGAAATTGTTGGTAACGGTTTAATAAAACAGCACGTCACCTCAGGCCCTGAGCTATGCTCTTAGTCCCCCAGCAAAGGAGCTTGTGTGGGGCGAAGGATGCCCCTTGCCTGGCTTCAATCAACTGATAAAGCTCTGTCCACTGACTCAGACATTCTCAACAACATGCATGAAACTTTTAGATTTGAGATGTTTTTAACTGATCAAAGCAACTTCCAGTGGCCACCAAGCCCCTCCCCCCATCAGCAGTGCATGAGTAGGTGGAGACACCGTGCTCACCTTCTGCAGCACCTCTTCTGGCAGCAACGCTTCAAGAGGAAGTTCCCACCAGCAATCACTTCCTTTGGCCTTAAACAGATGGCTTATATGAGACATTGTGTATCTAAAAAGAAAAGTGAAACAAAAATTAAATGTGAAACAAATACCAGAGTCAAACATTTCAATGTGTCCAGCCTACTTGTTTATGAGCGCCTTCCCCGTCTCTTTGTGATAGAAGACTGGGATTGGAACACCCCAGCTCCTCTGCCTGGAGATGCACCAGTAAGTCCGTCTGTCCAGCATGGCGAGCAAGCTACCCCGAGCCGACTCTGGGAGAACGTGCACCTTCTGTAGAGCCTCCTGGAGAAACACATGCCAGACTTCAAGTGTAAAAAAAAGAGCTTCGACTCCACCAAGCAAAAAGCTGGAAGTGGAAGGAATCAAGTCTATTAAAGTCATTGTCACACATCTCACTGATTTCCCACTTCCGTCCCCTAAAGGTGGCACATCCAATCTATAGAAGCTACAACACGTAGACAGCCAAATCATTGATCCATGGGGTGACGGTGAGCTTTACCTTGGCCTTATCTTTCAGCGATGCCGTGTTGATAAACCACTGTCTGCTGGGCCGGATGATAACCGGCTGCTTCGTCCTCCAGTCATATGGGTAACTGTGGACACACGGTTCCTCCTTCACCAGAGCCCCACAGTCTCGCAGCATGGAGATCACTGACAGCAGCCAGGAGAGGAAGAGCACAGCAGTCAAGATGAGAAGAGCGGGGAAGACGCATTGATGTTCATACAGTACGTGTAGCTGGTACCCTTGTCTGTGCCTTCGCTCATCACAGCTAGATCCTGCAGCTCAGCACCGGCCAGCTCAGTAAACCGGCCGTCCTCATCCACCAAACACTCCTGTGGTAGAAGAGAAACAACCTTTGGCTTTTCCCAAAGCAAGTGCAGCTGTACTTCAGACTGTTGCAGGTTGTATCAGCCAACATCTTCTTAATCCCCCTCCCCCTTCACCAGTTGGAAATTCAACTGGTGTGGAACCTCACTGCTGCCATCGGATTGGCCGGAGCAGCCAATGTGTGTCTCTCTGAGGGCATTTATGGACAGTGGGGGGCAAAGTAGAGCAGATCTTACAGTCCTCATGAGACAAGCTGCTCACCCAAGATCTCCTGGAAGTGATGCTACCATCACACATCACGTATCCATCATTACATACCACCGACAAATTGAAGTTTGAGGCCACGCTGTAATCATCCATCCCATGAGCTGGAGCTGTGTGGACCAAACCAGTTCCCTTCACCATGGTTACATGGTTGGCTGGCAGCAGCGGCACAAAGCTGTCAGGCACAAGCGGGTGTCTGCAGATCCCACCCTCCAGTTGGGAGCCTTCAAAAAGAGGAGGCAGCTGAAAAACCACACCCCAAGGATGACCCTACCTGTGTCCAAAACCACACCCTTGCCCTGCAAGGTCCAGTGGACCTGTTGGTGAAACCACCATTGTTCGCATAAGTCAGGACCCAATGCCAACAAAGTTAGGTCACATTCCCAGCAGTGTGAATGTAGCCTTTGCTGGGCCAGATCGACCGATTCTAATCCCAGTCTACTTTATGCACCATACAGGGAGGAGCATGTGATTTCAGGCACAGCACCGTGTGTGTTTAGCGTTACCTGTGAGGGTGCCAACAGTCTCTAGCTCTGTGCCCAGCAGTGATGATAAGCTAGCTGTGCGCTCCGTAGCCAATAGCAGCTTCTGAGCGCTGTCTGCCCTCTTCACCACCGAGTACCTACAAATGAAACAGGACAAAATAAACTTTTTGCTCCGAGACACTACCGCCACGGACCTAGCTGGATTTTTAGCCAGATATAATCCAACTTGCCATCTTTTGTGTATTTACTTTTGTGTATTTGCAAAAATCATCTTATAGCGGTTTAAACCAAACGCCTTCTTGAACATGTTATCCCTTCCGGTGGCATGTATGCCCCCCCCCCCCAGATGAGTCACCAGCTCATCGCAGGGCCCTATAAGAGCGTTTGTGGGTCTGGTACCTTGCTCGAGGGTGCCTCAGCAGTGCTCTGAAGGAGTTCTGGCTCCTCCCCCTACTACCAGAACTCCATCCATGTTTGTTCGGCACCCGGGCTCAAACCGGTAACTCTCCGCTCCTTAGCCCAGGTCCCAACAGCCATTAATGTGGCTGTTTTGAGATCCAAAATTAAGTGTAATCGTAGACGATGGTCCTCGTTAACAGAGGGCGTCTCACAGTCTACAGCTAAGGAACCGCAGCCCTTTTTCAAATTGTAACAATCCAAATTGGATCCAAAGTGATGTGCACTACATCTTCACATGCAGTCCAGATCAGATCTGACAACGTCAGCATCCTAATGTCTCCAGGATCATAATCAGTGGTTTTACCTGGAACAGTTTCACACAGAGGGAAACACCGACAAGGAATATACTACATCCATGAGAAAGATCCTTACTGGGCTTTGGGCATGTAGCAAACAGCCTGGTTGGCAGGAATTGTCCAGGGCTGAGTGGTCCACACCAAAACAGAAACACCGTCCAAATCTGCGGTGAGACACAAAACGCATGTGTGTGTGCACAAAGGGCTGCTTGAGGGTTAAGACTTGGTTCGAAATTCAAAATCAGAAGTGGGGCTCAGTTATTGCCATTGTTAGTTCTGATAAGAAAACAAGTGTGTCCATCTTACCCACGTCCGAGCCAATATTAGGCGGCGCAGTCGTCAGGGGGAACGTGGCATAAATGGCTCTGCTCACATGGTGAGCATTGTACTCCAGCTCGGCTTCTGCTAGAGCTGTTCTACAGAGGAAGACATGCAAGCAGTTAGGCAACGGCCTTAAATGAAGGGAGACTGCACGACACCGATGGGACTGTGTCATTTGGAAATGGAGGAATATTAAAAACCAAGCTGTGAACATCCCTGTTTTAATTAACCTGACCGTAAAGAAGTAGAACATGACAAGCACAGGTTGCTCCACATTTACATGTTGTCAGTACCTTGATGAAGGAGACCAGAAGACTGGCTTGTGGTCTTGGTAGATGAAGCCCTAAAGAACGAAAACAAAGGACGGCGTTACTGTCCACGCTCACACATCTTGCGCTGTCCAGGGGTTCCTCAAGCATCTTCACACATGGAGCGACACTCATGGGTTTAAAAAAACAAAAACAAACTCAAAGCCTCCAATACTCTTCTCCACATCTCCTGCCAGCTTTAAGGGAAGACTGACTCTCACACAGGCTCAATGTTTCACCCCCACCTTGCTGTGCATCTCCTGGAACACTTGAAGCTGAGCAGCTTCATACACCCCGTGATGCGTATAGTAGCAGTTGTCCCAGTCCGCCATCACCCCCCAGCGCTGGAAAGCAGCCTTCTGACGTGCTATGGCCTCTTCTGCAAAAGCCCGTGCTGGAAGGAAAAAAAGGAAATATTTCACCGCAGCGGCAAACGCATCCTCCAACATACAGACTCCGGCTCCTCATTTCTCAAAGCTTATTTTGACATACCTGAGAGTCCGGTGTCAGAACAGAATATCGTAAAAGTAGGATTGTCAAAACAAACACATTTACATTTACAGCAAGAGAATAACTTTGTGTTACTGTTGCTGGCTGGAAGCTGGAAATGGAGGGAAACAAAGCAGAAAACAAGGGAACTGCTCTGGTTCCTTTCAATGGGCCAAGAACTAGCACGAGGAGGAACCACAGCTGTTTTCCACTTCAAGCGTGTACCTCTCCAAGTAGCAGCTCAGGTCTAAATGTGTTCAATAAAACTACCGATGCGCCTTTTGTCATTTATCTTTCAATTCCCAGAACAAGCAACAAAGGGAATTGGAATTTTTTTAATTATGGTCAGTATTAATCCACAGGGACAGAAGCGGACTTTATTAAAGGCCAAGGTGGAGGTTTGGGACGGTTTCTGTCTGCTTTACCTTTCTGCCGGATCTGTAGTGGGGTCAGGCTGCTCGTCTTTATCTCTCCGAGCGCCTTCAACTCAATCGGCAGACCATGACAATCCCAGCCCGGGACATAGTGGACCCGGCGTCCCCTCAGCATTTCAAAGCGGTTTCGAATGTCCTTCAGGATCTAGAGGTGACAATGACAGTGACTTGAGTGGTCATTTTGACAGTGTGCAAGAGAGGGAAGAGTCTGAACTGATCACCTTGTTGAGCGCATGTCCAACATGTGGGTCTCCATTGGCATAAGGCGGTCCATCATGAACACAGAACTCCTTCTTTGCCTTTCTTTTCCTCTGCCAGGCATACAGATCTGCAAATCCACACTTCTGTGAAGGTATAGAGATTGTAGGTTTCTGATATGAAATTGTTATGGTATAAAAACAGTCCTTTATGAAGCGTTAATGACTTCAAATCCTCAGGTTTCCAAGCAAACTACAGTTGGAAAGAAGTTTATGACAGCTAAACAGTTTAAGAAAACTGCTGTATGTCAACTTCAGCGTCTCTCCTGAGGAATCAGGCAAATTTCAGAACGGCCCCTGGGGGTCTTCACAACTCCACCACTACCCAGCATGCACTGCACGAGCCCCAGCCAGCAGGTTCGGGTTAGCCTATTAGCTCCACAAAGTCAAACCACACCAGCAGCAAAAACATGTCTTTTACATTTGCAGACTAGATCGTACAGGTGAATCGAGAAACTATTTTTGTGAACCTGGAATTGTAGTGTTACTACACTACAAAGGCGGAAGTACTTATGTAAGGACAGGATAAACAAGACTTCCGAGGAAACAATGAGGCAAAAATAGCAATTACTCTGGTAGATTATCGAGTAACTTTAAAAACTGGCTCTATTAAACAGTGACTATATTCACCTTTTGTATGTCCACCTCTTGATCCAGTAGCTTCTGTCCAGTCACTTTCATGGGGAAGTCAGTTCGGGGAAGGAGCACTGTGTCCCGATAAAGGCTCTGAGTGGATCCCACCTCTGCAGGATAAACCCGACTTTCCCCGGTACAGAAAGCACGGCAGCCCCTGAACCCGAGTCGGGAGCCACGGCTGTGTCCATAGCTCACTAGCGTCCGGCCCAGTGCCGAGAGGTGGTGTAGTAACATGGGGAGAAGCGCAGTAGGTTGTGTTGAAAGGGACGGAAGAGTTAACTGACTTCAGGTTTAATACGTCACATTAGGTCTTTCGGAGATGAGCCAGGCCACATCCGAAAACACAAGAGGCAAGTCGCAGCCGTGGGAAAGCTTTAAGTTCCCCCCACAAGAGAGCCCCGAAAGACCGGCAAAACACACAGTCGGCACAGGACAAACACAGGACATGGCGGCTGGCGCGCGGTGCATGCCGGGTATATTGGGGTCTGGACCATACGATGGTTCAGCAGAAGACCGACCTTCAAACATTTTTTGTGTTTTGTATATACGCAGAGACACGCTCTCTCTTTCTGTGTGTGCGTGTGTGAGAGAGAGACAGAGAAAGCCTCACATATGTGCTCTGCTGCCCCACACTCTGGATAGTTTATTTTGGATAATGTGTTTGAGCTTGATTTTTGATTGAGGCTGCAGATCGTTGTTTAGGATTCCAACTATGGCACTTGCAGGGAGACCTCTAATGAACTTTAAAATGACTACTCTATAGTGTGTTGCTGTATGATCAGAACCCACTTATCAAAGTCTCTCAGCTCTTTTCAACTTTTGGTCCCGAATAATCGTACATAAGTGTGGGGGGGGGCACATCTAAAATAATGGCAGTAGTAACCCTGAGTATCCAATTACCTCCATCGAGGGGATTATGTGACAGCCAGCATCTGTTTGCAAAAGCCTCTAAAACGCTTGAACAGATTTTAAAGGCTTTTTCAGAAAGAAAACCCAAAGAACTTGGATCAGAAAGCAACCTACAATGTTGCAAACCTACACACAATACTATACCAGACTAGACTGTCCTATACTGTACTCTATTGTACTAGACTGCCCTATACTGTATTGTACTATACTATATTGTACCATCCTTTACAGTCTTATGCTACACTGTACTATACTAGACTGTACTGTCCTATACTAGACTGTACTGTATGAGACTGTACTGTTCTATGCTGTCCTATACTGTACTTACTGTACTATACTAGACTATACTGTGCCGGACAGTCTAGTACAGTACAGTCTATTACAGTACAGGACAATACTAGACTATACTGTTGTAATATACTAGACTGTCCTATACTGTGCTGTACTAGACTATACTGTACTTTCCTAAACTCAACTGTACTAAACTGTCCTATACTAGACTGTACTGTACAAGACTGGACAGTCTAGTATGGGACAATACTAGACTATACTGTCCTATGCTACACTGTACTATAATAGACTGTCCTATACTAGACTTCCTCTAATAGAGAGTTCTGGTTTTTACCAACTCTTTGTATTAAGGAGAAGCACTAGGGGATAACGGAGGATCTGCTGCTTTCATCATTGTGACGGATGATCACAAATAAACCTGTTCAACAACGTGTTAGTGTCGTCAATGTAGTCCAAGCAGCCAGACCAACACCGTCAACGTCAACTCCTTCCTCACCTCCATAGTGTATTTCTTTAACTTTTCTTCCTGTGTGATTGGTTCCTCCAGGCAATGGTTAGGATTATCTGGTTCATTGATTTCATTCATTTGGAAATGCAGTATTTTAGGCTGGACACCTTGATAATCAGATATTAGAGACGCCTCCTATCCAAATGGATGACAGGTCCAAAATGAGAGACAGAAACAGGTCCAGAAGTCTACACCCACCTTTAAATATATCTGCATTCCATTCTGAATAGTAAAAACAGTTCAAAACACATATATAATTCCTCCTCTGCCAGTGCTGATGCAGCAGGTGGGGCTGACGATGCATCACGGTTATAAAGAGCACCTGGGTTTGGCAGCCTGTTGTAGATGACCTGCTGTTTGAGCCACATTCAGGATGAAGAAGCTGCTCCTGGGTTTCCTCCTTGTTCTCAGCCTTTGTTTGGTACAGGTTGGTGCATTTTTAGACATTTTAGTGATAAATTGAGGTGAGCTGTCTCTAACGTCTGCTTCTGAATGCACCGACTGCCAGTTCCTAAAGCCTCCATCGGACTGAGATTGAACCACACACGCATGTCACTAGTGATAATGTGCACGGCTGATCAGACACCATGAGCACACACAAGGAACTAACCCCAGTGATCAACCTGCTACATTTGGGGTTGTTAATGTGCTTTCCTTTCTGTGGTTCAGGCCCAGAATACCACGGTTCCTGACAACTTGACCATGCCGAACCACACGTATGCAGCTACGGAGAACACAACGGTAGGAGTGACGAATGGCTCCGGTAGGATGGACTGTTGGACGGCGCTGCTGGCCATGGCTGCTCCTCTGCTCCTGCACCGGCACTGAATCTTTTAGGAGTACCCTGACGCTTCCACTGCCCTACAAACCTGTTTCCAGGTTGCATCGAGCTCTGTAGCACACAAACTTGTTGCTAAGCAGATGCTTGGGTCATTGCTTTGATTGTGAAATGTAGTTGTGATTAAGCTTTTATGCAAATGTCAAATAAAACGTTGTGAAAGTTCCAAAACTAATTCTTGGTTCATTGACCGTTGAACTGGTGTGCATTAACCTGAGCAGAGTCCTCTAGAGAAGCTGGTATGTGGCTTCCCAGTCTGGACATGCTTGTTCCCAGTGAGATCCAGTTGCAAAATGGTTTTAATTTGTTGGTACAGAGGAGCGCAATGGCCTGTCAGACTACTGCTGATGTAAAGGAGAGCATCAACAAATGTACTGATTGATCAAGGGGCGTATCTCCATGATTCTGGGGGGGTGGGGTAGGAATGTGTCTTGGCAAGAAATGAACAAATGGGTTTGGAAATGGCTGCAGCTCAAGTGGGATAGAACATGAGGGGTAACGACAGATGCTCAGGACTTAAAACATCTCACTTATACATGAAACCCCAATGGTGCATCCACACTTCTCCATTTGTTCATTGACATTACAGCATCTTCATAGTGATTGTGGGCAAGAAAACCAACACTCTGCTCCACCCACTGTGCCACAGTAAGGAGCATCTTGTCCTGTTGAGCAGGTCCTATAAGCTGCAGACCAATGGGAAGACCTCGCTTGGATAAAGCGGTGGGCACAGAAACGGCAGGAAGACCTGGGATGGAGGACACATTTTAAAGGGAGCAATAAAAGCTCAACACTTCTGAGGCTGGAGGAAACTGTAGCGATGCTAGCAACCCACAAATTGAGGGTAACATACCTGCCATGTTGGCCGGCTGAGTGAATACATCCTCCTGAGCGCTTCGTGTCCGGTTGTCCTCCTGGCTAAAGTCGCAGTAACGGGCTGCATCAGCCAAAGTGGTTGGGGTCAGAAGTACATCCACACCTGAGTCAAATACTCGCTTGAAATCATCTGCGATCATTCGGCGGACTTTCTGAGCCTTTGTGAAGTAGTGCTCGAAGTTCCTATGGAGACAAGTGTGAAATAAAACACTGAAAAATACACGCTGACAGAGCGATGGATGCACAGCCGTATGTATAGATAGTTAGGCCTAACCCCTCTCAGCCAGGTCCTTACTGTTTGAGGAGAAAGTAGTTCCCAGACAATATTCTCCCTCTCACCACATCATTAAAGCCCTCGTGACGCGTGGAAGCATACATGGCCTCTGTCGAAGTCGCCACCGGACTACGATGGCCTGATAGAAGAGAGAGAGAAATCAGTCCTTTGCTGATTAACGCCATAATATCGTGTTAAAATGATTAATTCTCTCAATGATGAGATACCATACTGGCTCATACCGTATTCCAGACCATCGAAGCGAGCCATATTAGATGCCACCTCAACACAGCACAGGATATGGTAGCACACAATGGAGTACTGGGTGTGGGGGAGGGATACCTGGACAACCCGTGCTCCCTCCCTATCAAACATGTCAGCAACCCGGCGCCACTCTGCTAACGTGTCTTCTTGCAGCCCTGGGGCATGATATTCCTGACAGACATGAGAATGCAGAAGACAAGATGAGCTTCAGAATACGCCGTGTGATCAATAGATGATTCTGGACCACCACGTTTTTGCCAACGTGGGAAAAACACAACATCATAGAGTGGCTGTGAATCGGGTTTAAGTTGCTTGGGTGTTGCTGCTTGGGTGTCAAGAGACATTTGCCCTCAGCTCTCCCTCACTATCATGGACCATTGGTAGTGAGGGGGAGAGCACACACCTTTGGGATGCCTACACAGATGTTTCGAACATCAGATTTCTCAGGTAGCTCCATCTGTGTTGAAAGAGGAGGGATTGTTGTCGAGTCTTTCCTATCAAGACCTTGGAGGGCACCTGTGTAAACACACAAACACAAACATGTTACGGCCCCTCCCTATCTGTCTGCATGCTGGAGGAGTCTGCGTAGCTTGAAGGTCAGGCCAAAGCAGATTTGCAAGCATCTGACACTGACCTGAGGGGAAACTTTGGGGTTACGTATCTTTCTCAAGCTTGCCGACAAATTCTTACCTAAAACGATGGCTGCGTCATGGACGGTGCGGGTCA
>NC_079535.1:370000-390000 GCF_003711565.1 Takifugu flavidus | reverse complement strand
AAGACTAGGCCTCTGGACCGAGGTGGAGCTGCCTCGTGCCATTATGGTTTGCTCTTTTCAAGGCCAAATCCTCCTCTCTCGCACAAGGCCAGTGTTGCTTTGGTGATGTTTGAGATGTTTTTTCACAGGATTCTGATGGCGTCATTTCCAGCCTCTCTCTGGAGCACTTGAATTCCTCCAAAAGACTAGGCAGGGGAGGCTCCAGAAAGCCTCCTCCATACCACCTTTTTTTGCCGAAACACCTGGAAAGACCCAGCCACTTTGATAACCTGCACAAACGAGAATTAGCTCTAGATACCAATGCAATATGTCACAAGTATAAATTGAGTATCTCTAGTAGATAATGTATATGAGACATTCTCTGTTTGGCACACAGGTCTCCAGGACAATCCCTGGATATGTGACTGCCAGATCTCTATGCTGATGTCATTGTCCATGTCTTTGGGGAGCCCTGTGGTTCTCATGGACCAGCTCTTGATCTGCAGTAGAGCTGTGGGGCAATCCACGATACTGCTGACCCCAGTACAATTCTCTCACTGTATGCGGCCTTCCATCCAGCCTGCAGCCACCAGGGTCATCTCTCCACTGGGCAGCAATGTTATTCTCCGTTGTGATGCCACCGGCTATCCAACACCTGCCCTAGCCTGGATCAAAACCTCACCCTACACAGGTAGATGAGCAGGGTTGCTGTTTGGCTGGTGAGCTTTACAAACCCACGCAAATCAAACAATTCACAATCTGATATGCTTCTTTGTGCAGACTGTTGCCAAGAAGCCATTGCTGACAGCTCCCTCCAGCTGCCCAGGTTTTTGGAGAGTTGTAAGTGGTGGCTTTTCCTTTTCTTTCAGCATTTGCACCTCAGACAGTGGAAATTTTCATTGTTTTATTTTGCAGTTATGCAGGATTCTCCTCGCGTGGGAGTTCGGTGGTCCATCATCATCCTGAATGGATTATCATACGAGGATGCAGGTGAATATCGCTGTCAGGCACGTAACATGGCTGGAATATCTGAAGCGCTGATTAAACTGAAAGTGGTGGGAGTCACCAGCTCATCCCACCTTCCAAAGAGAAAGTCGGTAAAGACTGGAGCAAAACCATCATCCAAATACAGAAGGCCGTCGAAAGCTGGCTCCCTCTCTGTGAAGGACCAACAGGTACGAACAAATGTCACATCAAGCTACCTTAACAGGGAACAGCTGCTAACCTTCTGAGAAATGTGGCCTCAAAAACAGGCAAAAATGATGCTGAGAACAAAAAAGCTCTGTTTAAAAAGATCAACATTTCTAACTGGTCTGCCAGCAAGTTTATTCTTTTTTAAAAATAATGTTGAAGTTCAAAATGGGTGTGATTGTCACAAATCTTATAAATGGTGTGAAATAATTAGGTTTGGAGTTGTTTTGTAAAAATAAAAATGTTCATCCGCCAATCAAGTGTGTCAGTTATTGTCCTTCTCTATGTCCAACCCTGCTAGAGGAGAGGAGAGGAGAGGAGAGAGGAGAGGAGAGGAGAGGAGAGAGAGGAGAGGAGAGGAGAGGAGAGAGGAGAGGAGAGGAGAGGAGAGGAGAGGAGGAGAGGAGGGGAGAG
This sequence comes from Takifugu flavidus, assembly GCF_003711565.1. Classification (NCBI taxonomy): domain Eukaryota; kingdom Metazoa; phylum Chordata; class Actinopteri; order Tetraodontiformes; family Tetraodontidae; genus Takifugu; species Takifugu flavidus. Next base: position 388,416 of record NC_079535.1, on the reverse strand, counting down.
AGAGGAGAGGAGAGGAGAGGAGAGGAGAGGAGAGGAGAGGAGAGGAGAGGAGAGGAGAGGGAGGAGGAGAGGAGAGGAGAGGCAGCCATGACCCAGCAGGGTTTCAGCATCCTGGTGATCAGGAGCCTCGGCCTCTCACAGCATAACTAAGATGTTAACCTGGTAATTAGACGGGCCTCTAAACATGATAATGATGGTTGGGGGGCAGCCCAGTCACCTCTGTGTAGTTCATACAACACTGGGCTGGGCCCAGGAGGCAGGGACATGTGTCAAACTCAGTCCACGAGGGCCACGATCCTGCCAGGTTTTCTGTCCTACCAGGCTGAAAATGCATTCAGTGGGATAGGAAACCCGGCAGGATCGTGGCCCTCGAGGACTGAGTTTGACATTCCTGGAAGACTTGTCTCAAGCCTGTGGGACCTTGTGCCCAGTGGGGACAGGGTGGATGTGTTGCACTGGATTGATGTGGTAGGGCAGACAATCACAGACAAACACGCATATGCACATCGTGAGTCACGTGCACACCCATCCTAGAAAACAATTGAATATGATTTTCATAAGGTGCGGATGAGTTAGACAGACAGGACACAATAAATGTGTCTGACAGACAGACACGCAGGGCCGACGCGGTCCAGGACTGGACAGGACCGCCTAGGGCTGCTGGACAGGACTGTCCAGAGCTGTTGGACCGATCCTCCAGCGCTGCTGGACAGGACTGTCCAGAGCTGTTGGACTGATCCTCCAGGGCTGCTGGACAGGACCGGTGAACAGCTTAAAATCCTCTTCAAAGTCATACTTGAATAATGAGCACATTAGATATATTTGGGCTGTAATATTTTGCCCGTGTACGTGTGTGTGTGCGCGCACCACCCTCGCGGCTGGCACGGATCAGATTTCGGTGCATGAAACATGAGCTCGTATCGACTTGAACCCAGCAGCAATGAGCAGGAAGACCGACAGGCTGGCGGCGGAGGACGAAGACAGCCCGGCCGTGGATTATTGGGATGAAGAGGACGATCTGGAGGCGTTTTCAGACGCGGAGCTCGGCTGTGAGGACGGAGGTGAGCGCGGAGGAGCGCGGAGGCTCTGGAGCGCCATCCCCCAGATCCCGCGAGTCCGACTTCGAGTCCGCGACAACTGCGCCAACTTCCATCCTGCTTTTACTCGCTGCTGTGGTCGGGAGCAGCAGCAGCAACACACACACACACACACACACACACACACACACACACACACACACACACACACACACACACACACACAGTGTACAGTTTATATTCTTCTCAATGTCGAATTGCGTATGTCATTTAACTGCTGTAATTATAATATTTTCTCCGTTTATTTTTGGTTTATTTATTTAGATTATAACGTCTTAACGTGTTTCTCTCTGGATTTTTCAAAGGGCACACTGATAAAAATGATTGCGCTCACACTCTGCGCCGCTGTTCGTCTGAACTGATCCCTGCTTTGATCCCAGACTCTACGTGCCAAAGTGTCCTTGAGCAAGACGCTGAGGCCCAAAATAGAACGAGCAGGGCTGTAATGGAAAGTGCTCTGAGTGGTCAAAGATTACTGGAAAACTGCCCCTTTAGTCCCCGTTGTGTCCCAGCTTGTGTGGGGAGGTTGTTTTCTCTGCGTGAACGCCGGGGTTGTTATCTCATGTGCAGGGTTGGGCTTCAGCGACTCCTTGAACCCAGAGGTCAAACCTCGTATTCTGTTGATGGGGCTCCGTCGGAGCGGGAAATCCTCCATCCAGAAGGTGGTATTCCATAAAATGTCCCCCAGCGAGACCCTGTTCTTGGAGAGCACCAATAAGATCTGCAGAGAAGACGTGTCCAGCAGCTCGTTTGTCAGTTTCCAGATCTGGGACTTTCCCGGCCAAATTGATTTTTTCGACCCCACTTTCGATTATGAAATGATCTTCCGGGGCACCGGAGCACTGATCTTTGTCATTGACTCCCAGGTCAGCTCACAAGTCCACACATCTGTTGCTCACTGTTACGCTTAGCATCCTGCCATGTCGCTTGGTGTCTCTGTCTCTTGGTGCTGGCAGGATGACTACGTGGAGGCTGTAAGCAGACTGCATCTGACTGTGACCCGAGCCTACAAAGTAAACACAAACATCAACTTCGAGGTATTCATTCATAAAGTAGACGGCCTGTCTGACGACCACAAGATCCAGAAACAGAGAGACATTCACAGACGGGCCAATGATGACCTGGTGGACGCCGGCTTGCAGTCAATAAACCTGAGGTGAGGATCGCCCGGTACAGATCACCGGCACAAGCTGTAGGGTCACCTTCAGCTGAAGCATCTTCTGGTCATTTTCACAGCTTCTATTTGACCAGCATATATGACCACTCTATATTCGAGGCTTTCAGCAAAGTGGTCCAGAAGCTGATCCCACAACTGCCAACGCTGGAAAACCTGCTCAACATTTTCATCTCAGTAAGTGAAAAACGAGACCCTGGGCTTTCTTTGTCTTCTCCTGCCAATGGCAATGGAGCAAATTGGTGCACTGAAGTCATGTGACGTTTTCCCTGAGCACTTGTTGTGTTAGCTTCTGCCTGTGCTTCACCGTCCTGCCGCTAGGTAGCAGTGCACCACCGGACGGAAGAGGTTCGTTGGGCTCAAGAAAACGAGCAGAAAATCTTCTTTTAATTCATATTTCACAATTTCCTTTCCTAAAGTGTCACCTGATCCACCCGATTCATTTGGATTCAGAAAAAAAAAACGTTGATTTTTTAAAATTATTTTATTGAAAGTTTTCTTGAACAAATGACATTTCTTTCTTGACGTCTGCGTTCCGTTGATGCCGTACATAAAGCTGCAGAATAATAGTTGCGGATCGGTGCAGTTTTGTCTTCTGGACACAAAAAGGATGGACATAATCGCTTCTCAAAATGACACCATGAGCTTGTGTAGCTGACGTTTAACAAAGGCTGCAATGATCAGTCACGTTTGCTCCCTCAGAATTCCTGTATCGAGAAGGCCTTCCTGTTTGACGTGCTCAGCAAGATTTACATCGCCACAGACAGTAGTCCAGTGGACATGTCCACCTATGAGCTGTGCTGTGACATGATTGATGTGGTCATCGACATCTCCTGCATCTACGGGTAAGCTGATCCCTAAAACCTCCTAAAATCCTCCTGCTGCTCCTCCACACACAGGGAGAACGTTGGTAAAAGGTTGAAGAGAACAGGTCTTCCTTTGTGTGGACCATTCAATAAAATGGAGAAAAGCCAAATTATTTAAACCGGACCCTTAAATTGCGCCATTTGACTGGAATGTGAAAAGATGAAATGTTTGTTGCTCCCTAAATCCACAGCACTAACCGAAATCCTAACCACCAAGTCCTGCTCTGTTGAAACGCAACCATTCATCTCAACTCAACATCCCAGCAGAGCAGAGAGGAACCAAACTGTTAAATACAGCTTTGACCTGAGTCTTCAGGCTCTTTCGGTGATGCTTGAGGTTCCAACCTGGCGTCCTTCCCTTTCTTCTAAAGCTCATTCTACGTTCTAACTGGAGTCCACCTGTGGTTGATTCACCTGGCTGCACACAATTAACGGGAAAACACACGGCCGTCTGTACGGACACAAAGGCAGTAAAGAACAAACAAGGAGGACAGAAGAACTGTTCACAGAGATCAGTTGAGTCAGGGAACGGATCTGGGGACAATTTAATGGACTGAGGGTTTCAAAGGTGACCACCATCCTTCTGACATGGCTGACGTTTGGACCAACCAGGACTCTTCCCACAAGTAGGAGATCAAACAGAAGCAAGCTGGGGTCTTGTTAGGGGACAGGGTCAGCACCAGTCCAACCTTGGTCAGAGCACTGGGATCTAGCACGGGTTCCAACTGTTGCATCTGAAGGAAAGCGTGCGCCATCCGCCACCTGCTCTCCCATCACCACAGTGCAGGACCATCATGGCAGAAACCATGGAACAGGCTGAACGAGGACCTTTGACTTGGCCAGAGTTTCACCGTCTCACAGGACAATGGTTGGTCCAGCTGCATCCACTCAAGTGCCAGAGCTGCACTTGAGGGAAAATGTGAATTTCGCTGTGCACGTGTGATCCCAGTGGACGAGGTCGGACCTGCACCACATCCCCGCTTCAATTATCGCTGTGGCTGAGAGTGTAAATGAGAACCAAATCCAGACTTTCTGTGGGCCAGAGATAAACTAGATTATCTGGGCTCACCTCTGAAACCGTGACCTACACTCACCTATGCATCCTTTTCTATAAAGGTTAATAAATGCGGTAAAATCACCTTTTCAAACAGACTTGTGACTGCCAGGAACTTTACATTTGCATTTCCATTCAGAGGCACTGACTGGTTCTGGCTTCATGTTCTCTCTCGTAGAGAATGCTGTCCCTCAAACCATCCTAGTGGTGGTTCATTACTGTTTGAGGACCTTGTGTCTGTGCTGAGTCTGCTTTGTGTGTGTGTGTGTGTGTGTGTGTGTGTGTGTGTGTGTGTGTGTGTGTGTGTGTGTGTGTGGTGTTCAGTCTCTGGTGAATTTTGCTCATTTCTTAATGAGTTCTGAAATGAGCATGAAAGGAGTGTTTCATGAGTTGTATTTGTCAGTCAAATTTGCTCGTCCGTCCATCTGTCTCTCCATCTGTCCCTGTCTTTAGGGGACCATGGTCTTCCTTGGGCAGTTAGAAACATCTGATTTTTTTTAGAGTTATTATTGTAGCAGATGCAGGGGTGTCCATGGAGGGAATTCTGGCACCTCTTACGTCTAGGATAATTCCAGAGACGTACCAAAGTGAAAAACTGCAATCCAGCTCTAATTTATAATTTACATACTCAAAATTTGACTCATCAGAATTCTTTCCTTGTCCCAGTTTATTTGCAAGGGAGAAAATTCCATAACGGACAGGAATGTGTCTATCTCTAGGTAGACTAGATAGCGATAAGCATCTATTTGGGGGCAAGTAGGGCCCCATTTCTGGTTGACCTATAACAAACACCTGGAGAGAGGAGGAAGAACGGCCCAACAACAGCAAGAAGGATCGTGAGACCGCTTTGTTCATCTCCTACATAACGTATGTGATACTTATTGTGCAGACAAGATGCAGGCTATTCTAGGTTGTGCACATGCTCCGATGAAGGCCTATACACGTTGGAGAAGTTCAAATTCTAATCACATTATCAGCTAAAACGGTCACATAAGGAGAACTCCGATAGTAGTTGGACCGACACGTTTACATGCGCATCAGTTGTCCAGTTACAGTCTGATTAGTGCACTCATTGGTTTTGTGTAAACTTTATGTCTGTTCTCCTATTTGCAACCTGTCAGGCTGGGTAGAGAGAGGTGAAGCAGAGAAGGGTATGATAACTCTACTTTTCTTGTTCTACTTTGTTATAAAGCTTTTTTCTCTTGTTTAGTTGGGGAAGTGACAGCCCCAGCCTGCCCAGCCCTGCAACTCCCCTTACCATTCATCGCTACGTGGGTTAACCCTTTCCCTTGGTTTTTTCACCCTCGCAAAATCTTATTTGGACATTTTGGAACTATTGTGCTTCGCATCTTGTGGTCTCTGTTACAATACGTGGTTGTCCAGGACCCGAACGCAGGCAAGACGCAGTGATGAAAGGTCCAAAATAGGTTTTATTAAACAAACACAAAAGGACACTCCTCCTGGACTGCCGGGAAGCAACAGATCTTACTCCGGGTGTGCACAAAAAGCTCCAGCATGGAGCCACAAAAATCACCAAAATCTTCAAAAACCAACAAAGTCACCAGAAACATCAAAATCACACAACAATCCTCCGACACCGGTAGGCCAACGTCTTAGTCCTTAAATAGGCGGCTGATCGCTGATGGCCTGCAGGTGCGCCAACCGGTGGCCGGAGCATGGCTCCACCACGCCCCCTGCAGGAAAAACGCAACCGGGAAGCCTGGACCCCAACAGTCTCTGAGCCAAATGGTGTGTCTGTGCGATTTATTTGGACTGAGGCACATTTAAGGGCTCGCCCACTTGTCATGCGCTATGTATTGCGGTTTGTTCGTTGCTGGTGGGCTTCGTGTGTTGGGCCGTGGTTTAGTGTTATTGTCAGGGAGCAGGCAAATAGGCTGAGGGGTGCAGACTGTGGCAGCATTTACATTGTGTGCTCCACACCTTGTTTTTAGTTTGTTTTGCTGCCTTTTGTGCCTTTGAGCGTGTTTAGGCTCCTGAGTTGCAAACTTTATCATAATGCATCCTTTTTTTTACCAGGAAACGTGTTGGATAGTGGCTGATGTTTTTTGTCGGCTGAATTTTTTCGTTGGTGTGATCGGATTGTGACTTTGTGAAGATAGACTTTAATCTGGGGACTTGGTTGAAATTGCCACTTTAGAACTGTTGTTTCCAAACAATGGTGTAAAGCCTGTGCTGAATTTGGGTGCAGGTATTACAAACTAGCCACAGGCACTCAGAAAAGAGTATTTTACCCATCCCCAGGCTTACCAAGCTGACAAGGCATTATAAAGAGTCAGTCTGAACAGCTGGCCTATCTCACAGGGGATCTAGGATATGGCTTTGAACCTGAGATTGATTACCAAGAGTTAAATGGACTTTTTACATTTTACATCCCAGCGGTGCATGTGCAAACATACATAAATGTATTTTTGAAGAAATGAAATGAAAAATGTTTGAAAAAATAGTACAGTGTTCATCCAAACCCATTCTAACTCTAGAGGAGTCAACCAGTTTAGGGCAAAGAGTTCCAGCCTATTCTGCACTGGGAGAGCTACATGCGCTAACTGATGGACCACTTATATGCACTGTCTGCCACCAGTAGTCTGAGGAACTCTGCAGACAGGTCAGAATTTTGACACCAGACATCGCATTTTCGAACCATTGAAGCAGTGTGGAAGAACTATCCAGCACTTTACAAGCATTTAAGATCTGCACCCGAAGATCCCTCCCATGGTTGCGCTACGAAACAAACACACAGTAGACTTACCATGTGCACATCTTCACATGTGGTTGTGAACAACCTGGGCATCATGTGTGACGGTTGCAAGAATTATCCGCGCTCTCAATCGAGACTCAAAAACAAGGAGTTACCATCATACCGGGTACATTTCAGGGTACTCAAGGCCATTTTGGGTAGACCGGTTTGCCACAATGAACTGAACAAACGGGGAATTGAGGAAAATTCCCTGCATGGCACCACACTGGAGTCCACCTGAAGCAGATTTTCCCAACTGTGGACAAAAACTCGATGCACTGTAAGACCAGCTGTCAGATCAAACTGGAGCTAACAGGTTCATTGAGGAGCTGAAGAAGCTTTATTCAGTACTCGCCCTCGGATGCAGGTGCCCTGTATGGAGAGACTGCGGTCGAGTTGCTGAGTCAGCGCTTTTGCATTGGGAACCCATGCGGACCTCATATGGGCCTCAAGAAAGTCCAGACTGTGATAGAGAATCACCTGATGGACTGAGTTGTAGCTGTCAATGGCATTCCTATTGCAATTGCTGAATGTGAGCGTAGATTTCCTCCCCAAACCGTGTCTGTCTGCTCACATCCACTCCAGTCTCGTATGTGAGCTCGGAGGTGGCCCAAGGACAGGGAACTGCTACAGACAGAACCCAAAACAGACAGGAGGAGAACCAGTATTTAGGGTTAGGAAGATTTGTGCGATTTATTGTAATCTGTGAACTGTTGTTTTTTTTAACTTTTTTTTATATACTGCTCAAAAAAATTAGAGGAACACTTCGAAAACACATCAGATCTAAATTGGGGGAAATCTGAATATCTTTCCTGATAAAAAATAGGTGATGTATTAGTAACAAAATTATGCCACATAATTTGATAGAAATGAAAATTATCACCCTGTAGAGGGGGAAATCAAAGACACCCCAAAAATGAAAGTGAGAAAATGATGCAGCAGACTGGTTCATTTTGCCAAAATGTCATTGTAGCAACTCAAAATGATTCTCAGTAGTTTGTGTGGCCCCCACATGCTTGTACGCATGCCTGACAACGTCGGGGCATGCTCCTAATGAGACAACGTATGGTGTCCTGGGGGATCTCCTCCCGGATCTGGACCAGGGCATCACTGAGCTCCTGGACAGTCTGAGAATCAACCTGGAAGCGCCGGATGGACCTAAACATAACGTCCCAGAGGTGTTCTATTGGATTTAGGTCAGGTGAACGTGGGGGGCAGTCAATGGTATCAGTTCCTTCATCCTCCAGGAACTGCCTGCATAATCTAGCCACATGAGGTCAGGCATTGTCGCAGACCAGGAGGAACCCAGGTTCCACTGCACCAGCGTAGGTTCTGACAACGGGTCCAAGGATTTCATCCCAATACCTAATAGCAGCCAGGGTGCCATTATCTCCAGACCCTTTCACGTCTGTCACATGTTTTAGGTTGAACCTGCTCTCATCGACCAGTGGCGTAGTTGCCAATTCTGTTGGTCTATGGCAAATGCTAATTGAGCTCTACTGTGCCAGGCAGTGAGCCCAGGGCCCACAAAAGGACGTCAGGCCCTCAGGCCACCCACATTGAGCCTGTTTCTGATTGTTTGGTCAGAAACATTCACACCAGTGGCCTGCTGGAGGTCATTTTGTAGGGCTCTGGCAGTGCTCATCCTGTTCCTCCTTGCACAAAGGAGCAGATACCAACCCTACTGAGAGTTTAAAGACCTTCTACAGCCCCGTCCAGATCTCCTGGAGTAACTACCTGTCTCCTGGAATCTCCTCTATGTTCTTGAGACTGTGCTGGGAGACACAGACACAACCTTCTTTCAACAGCACATATTGATGTGACATCCTGGAGGAGTTGGACTACTTGTGCAACCTCTGTAGCGTCCAGGTACCACACCATGCTATCAACAGAGATGTTGATCCAAGCCGAATGAATAACTACAGCAGTAGAAAGCCAGTCAGTAAAAAAAATCAGCCAAAAGAGATGAGGAGGGGAAAGAAAGTCTCATCACTCCCTGGCAACCACTTTCTCAGAATCAGGTCGGAGGTCAGCCTGTAGTTAGTTAACTCTTCTTCAGCTAGAGTCGTTTTTTATACTCAAGGTTTAGTTACAACTACCTTAAAACCCTGAGGTACCGAAGCTCATCCTAGAGACAGACTGATTATGTCTAGCAGGGAGGTGCTAATAAATGAAAAGATCCACCTCAGCTGTGGCGTTGGGATGGGGTCTCAGAGAAAGGTTGATGGTTTGGATGAAGACATGAGTGAGGAGAGTTCTGAAAGGCTAATGGGACTAAGACAGTCCAGGCAACTGTTGGTTGGATTGTATCTGAGATGAGTTCGAGTTTGGAATCAGAGTTGACAGAGGTCAGATCCTGGCAGATCTTTTCCTGAATGTTGAAAATGCTGTCATTGAAAAAGCTCAAGAAATGGATACTAGTTAAGGGGATGGTGGATCCAGTGATGCTTTGGCTCTCTGTTAGATTGGCTGCAATGCTGACAAGAAAACCCGAGCAGTTCTTTTTATTTTCCTCTATTCATTTGGAGTTGTGAGCTGTTCTAGCATTGCACAGTGCTTTTCTCTATGTGTTCAGGCTCTCTTTCCAGGCTGAGTGAGAATCCTCTACCTTGGTGGAGCACCATTTCCTTTCTTCTTACTGTCATGTTTGTTTTAATTTGTGAGTTTCAGAATTAAACCAGTGAGCAAATTTATTTTGTTTTATAAGTTTTCTTTTAAGGGGTGCAGCAGAGGCCAGAGCCTTGGCTGGAACTGCTGCCTGAAACTTACTCTTGGCACAATCAGGTAACTACTGAGAGACAACATTTTTCATGCGGCTTGTAATCTTGTGTGACTGGCTCGAGTTGATTAATTTAGAATAGGGGTGCTCAACACATCGATCGTGATCTACCAGTCGATTACCAAGGTATTATTGGTAGATTGTGTGACAATAAAAAAACTAGACGTCGGCCTATCATCCATCCCGTCACTTGACTGATCTAATGGGCAGCCAGTCAGATGACATCTGAATTTTTTGACACTTGGGTCACTGTGCATGCGCAAACAACGGCTCTAAGTGCAGCAAAGCTAACAAGCTAGTCAGATTGTTACCGCTAATTCATTTTTTCCTCTTAAACTTAAGAAAGGGTATTAAAATGAGTGGGTGAGCTTGACCAAGTTAGAAGAATAAAACTTTCAGACAGAATGGGAGGAGGACTTTTTTTTCCATGATGACATTTTCAAAGTGCATTTGTCTCATCTGCCAGTCTACCATGGCAATACCAAAGAAGGGACACATGGAGCAGCATTTTCGGACTGTTCATGGAAAATATGACACCGAATTCCTGCGGAAAGCGAGCTGGGAAAGAGAAAGGGGAAGGAACTAAAGTCCCAGTTGTTGGGACAGTCTGGGCTATGCATCCCTGATGTGCATCTCCTTACATTACTTTACGATACGATACGGTTGATGATACAGTGTGATTTAATCATGATTTGAAAACAACACGGCTTCATTACAAAAATATTTGGTTCGATATTTGTGATACAAGAGTTTATTAGCCCACATCAGGTTTCTTACCTCAATATGATAATAAAGGCAATGAAAGGGATATATTTAATATTTGGCTGCTTTTAATGGAGCAAAGCCCTAATTCAGTATGTCCAGACAGCTGCTGCCTGCCAGGCTTGTTAGCTGACTAAATAGTAAATGAGTGTAACTTGCAGATTTTCAGTTCGAGCTGCTGGAAATGATCTTCTCACAAGACCGCTTAAGTGGAGTGACTGAGTGTAATATCGACAGGACTGCCTTCTATGAGGCAGGAAAATAATTTGTGTGTTAGAAACAGAGGTTTCCATGCCATGCGTTGACAGGTTCACAATGCTACTGACGTGCACAACAACCACAAAGTTTGTGTGCGTCTTGACAAGTTTACCTCCTTGCTTGAAAACCCCCAAATATTGCCCCACGTGTGATTTGTGTATTTTTTGCAGAATAAATATCTCCATGCTGCTAACGTTGCTCTCGGCCTCTGGTTTTCCCCATGCTTAAGAAGCGATGGTGCATTCAGTTTGACTTGGAAACACCATAAGGCAGCGCACACCATTGCGCATGCCGTTTGCTTGACATTACCTCATTAACCATTAATTGCTAATTAGGGAGGATCCCCCTCAAAACTCAGCTTATCTTGGAGTTGCCAGGGTTTCCACAAGTAGAAGAGGGGCTAGAGCCTCCAGTTCTCTGCGACAGCTCCCAGTCTGGATCTGGGAGGTGAACGCAGCTTCAATGTTTCAGACTAGACTTAAAACCTTAAAACCTTTTTGATCCGCCTCACAATTGGGGCCAACACAGAAATGCTGTGTTCTGTTGTATAGGCTCACATTGCTGGGTGCTCCTATAACGACACCCCCGCCCTAATATATATTCATCTCATGCGGAGGTCCATATTTCTGTCATGGACCAGCTTTCTGCATGAGGACACCTGAAAATTACCCTGGGACCAGGGTCTTCTTTTCTTATGCTGTACATTAGGGATGTCCATGTTTCTGCACATGTGGCATCTACTGCACGTTTGTCCATCCCAGGGGGAGAAAGATCCCTCATCCGTGGCTGTCCTTCAGGCTTCTTCTCTTTCATTAAAAAGGGTATTTCCTGCCCTGGTTTGAGGGCCTGGTTTCAGTTACCCAGCTCCCCTGCTACTAGTGATTTGCTAACTATGTGCTAGCATCTGTGCTAACACTTGTTCCATGCCACTTTTCTAACTCAGTCAGCCCCACCTCTAATGTTACGTTTAAACTACACTTCTTACAAGCACCATTACCACTAAAAGGAACAAATGAGTAACTAAGCATTTGACACATTGAGTGGAGGAGTGGAATGCGTGGGGGAGAAACCATGCTAATGAGAGCTAGCAGGACGGCTAAACGCTAAACAAGCAGTGGAATCAATTAAAATGCCTGTTGCAGAAGGTGGGGAGCTTTTGTGCTGGTTAGTTACAGACTTCAGATAGAATTAGGTGCAAGATTTGACAAGTTTTTGAGAAGTTTTCTGGAAATTACGCTCTAAATTCTAAGAACTATCAACAGCAATTGCATTAAAGTAAAACAGGAAAGTTTAAAAAGTTGAAGGATCAGCTTATTTTTGAGCAAAACTAACCAGTCACTCTCTCCTCTTTTGAGCTTGCTGTTTCAGAAGGTCAGACTTAGAGAATGTCTTCTGAATACTTTGTAAAATCACTAATGTGCTTGTGCATAAAAAACACCACCTCATGTGTCTGAGCAAGACAAAGACGCGTTGTAATCCAAATTGTAGTCCCATAGTCATTTCAGCACAAATCTTTTGATACGCCCATGACATTCCTCTTGCTCGTCGACTAGAGATAATACATTCGCACTGACAATTGCACTGTTTTTCTGGCCAGGCTTGTCAACATTTTGTGGCAAATCAAACCAGGGTATTTCACCACGGCCCACCAAAAGGCCGATACCCTGTCCTGTAGTTTCATGGATGCATGAATAATTCCTTTGTGTTGTTCACCATCTTAGGGTGGGGGTGTGGTGTGTGGCCAGGCATGAATTGGTCCTGATTATTGCACTTGTGGTGCTGCTGTTGGTTTTTTCCTCTTCGCCCTCTCTGTTTCTCTCTCCACAGGTGGGCAATCAATTGCCTCTCAGGTCGGGTATAAAGAGGGGAGGAAGCCCACTTTCTTCTTCTGGAGCAGCAGCAGGGGACTTATCCCCTTTGAACAGCAGTGAACATATTTCCTGCTGACCATAAACACCCCTCTCCCCCCCACCACCAATTTAAATTCATTTTTTGTGGTTCTTTTGGACCAAAAGTCTTGTATGCACATTTTGGAATTTTTTTTGGGCATCCGTCCTATCTTTTGGGGTCATTGCCCAATTTTTTCAGCAGGCGTACTTGCATCAGTAATTGTTAAACTCAGAAATTGACTTGTTGATAGGACTATTTTCTGTCCATGTTTTCACATATTTAAGGTTGACCTCTGGTAGCACTTTCCTGTGACCGGTTACGTCTTTATGGCGCTTTCAGAGAAAATAGAAACAACTATATGCAAATGTGCGAGTACAACATCAGAAATAATAGAAGCATTAGAGAACATGTCCAGTTACCCATTGTTTGTTGCTCTGATACACACTGAATAGTTACAATACTTAACACAGTTTAAAATATTGCATGGATGAAGGCCCCTGGATGTGAGCGTTTGTGGATGCAGTACCTGGCTCAAGGTAACCTCGGCAGTGCTCTGAGGATGTTCTGGCTAGTTTTGTTCACATTGGGCCTCGAGCCGAGAACCCTCTCCACCCTCCCTGTGACACTGAAAGGAATAAAGCGGTTAAGATGAAAGATATTGCTCAATTTTCCATCATGATGGCAAAAGTAGTGCCTTTGTTTGATACACTTCTGTGCTGGACTGAGGATGTCTGAGCTGACTCCTTGTCTCTTGTCTTGTTTACTTGATATCAATTTGGGTTCTTGTTTGACCTTTTGACCTGATTCCCAGTATGCTGGGTCAGATCTGTTTGACTGGTACTTTTTTGCTGGGGGAACGATAGGTGATCCAGAGCGTGATGGAACAGGATGTGCTCATCAGACACTGGCACATCGCAGAAGAGTGCAAAGGACTTCAGTGGCAGCAGTTTCTGGCTTTATTGAGGAGACATTAAATTATATGGCCTTCATCTTTCATGTTGTCAGATCTCACTCTACTGAGAGTTGAGACAAAAATGAGAGAAATCCATGAAATATTTCACTCATATTGGTTCATCTCATAAAAATAACTGGCATGCATGGGCCTGGACGCTTATCAAAAGCAGCTGAATAAACTGCTCAAGTCAATGCTTGCAACGAAAAGGAGAGAGCCCCCTCACACTTCTAAGCACTCAAACAATGGTATATTCCTCCGAGGATCAGAATCCAAATCAAAATGAATGTGACAAATCTGGAGGCCAAACAAACACCTTGTGGCGTGTGTCCAAGGGGGAAAAGAGAGCAGAGATCCAGGTCAGCAACCGTTGTCACTCTTTAACCACACCACCTCCCGGGTGCAGCCATCTGCCTTCCGACAGCATTCACAACACCTGGCCTGGCAACACTCGGAGACCATTCCTGGCGATCTACTGAAGAATGGCCCCAGAAACTATCCCGGTCTTGTTTTTTATATGATAAAGTGGTTTTGGGGAGGTGAGACATCCACATCATGGTGAGGGGTGCTCTTGTTCAGTGTGTATGACAAAAGCTGCATATGACCCCTGACCTTTGTCCCATCTCTGCCAACATTATCAAGTGCTGGAAAGGACATTAGCCATGTCAGCAAACCCAGATTTTCTGTTTTATTTTTTCACATGAGGGATTGGAAAACCCGAATCCACCGCTTATACGGCCGCAAACTCAAGCAGTCCAATCGTGACATGCGTTTACAGGCACCGAGCTTTTTTCAGAGCTTCAGCATTTTGACATATGCGGTTGTTAAATTTCTCCCAAACAACTGAAAAAGAAAAGTTGTATTCCTGCCTGTGCTGTCAACCATCCAACAAAGGCTGAAGTGGCTCAATATTTATTTTGGATACTTCCCTGTGCTCAGAAGGGACCGTCTCTGTCTCTGGGAGTTGTCTTGTGGGCTCAGCAACACACACTGTTCCTGCATTTCAGGAGAGAGTGGTAAGAAAGAAACATACCTCAAAGATGAGTGCTGCTGCCCCCCTTCCTCAGCAGATCAAAGACTGGTGGGAGCAGTTGGTGCTCAGAGTTCACAGATCAGGAATGGAAGAAAAACTTTCACCATATTATGGGCTGTGATGGACGGGTATTTAGGCTTTGGGATGAGAAGTTCAATCATGTGAATCGTTGTTGCTCTGTACAAATTGGGCAGCTGTGCCAAATATAGTGGTGTTGCAAATTAATTTTGAATAAGTAAGAGTGTCGCCAGAAACATGGTGAGAGGAGCCATTTTTGGTTTTGTGTCATACCAGAAGTCCACAGTAGGTGGCGAGCTGTACTGTGTGTGTGTTGTTATCTGTAATTTTTCACCTCAAATTACAGATAACAACTAGTCTGAAGAAGGTTGTGTATTTGTCACAAGCACAAGTCCATAAATAAATGGTGATCAGATACGATGGTCATATTTTTAATTCAGTTATTGGACTTGGAAGATGAAGTGTCAACTACCACAATTGCCCGCACAGCAGCACCACAGGGACTCAGGTTCCTTTTGTTTTATTTCGATAAGAGCTGATTTAACAAGTTGCTACAAGGCTGATTAAACAGCCGATCGGCGCACCAGATGACACAGGGGCCAATTTTGACCTTGTATCCTTGACATCACCCTGGTGCATTGCCAAAAACAATAATAAGAAAGAAAACAATGATGAGGAAGAAGGTAAACTTGAATAAATGGGATTTTTTTTACAACTGTAGTTTCTACATGTGTAGTTGTGGAGTTTGTCACACAGGACTTTTTGTTCTGCTCTGTTGCTGCGAGCTGTATCTGTGTACACATCAGTGTGTTAATGAATATTAAACAGTTCATGTTGTGTTGTGACGCTTATAAAATATAAAAGAAGGCAGGCAGCAGCCAAGTTTCTGGTTTGTGTATTTGCATACATGGACAGGATGAATGAAGAGAGGAGACGCAGTCTTTGCTAGCATGCTGCATCTGGAACACAGCGCAGTGCTCACCAGCACTCATTTTGCTAAGCTTGTCCAGACCGTCTAGAAGATATTCCTCAGGTCAGATAACACAACGGTACCAGAATGAATAAGATCAACATAACACATGGTCTGAGTCTTGTGGACCTTTGTAGCCCCACATTGGTGGACGAGTGGTCCGATTTCTTCCGACAGCCCCCAGACCAGTGATCAACTATGCCTGCACTTGCGTAGTAACCTTGAAGGCTGAGCAACCAGGCATCCTAGAGCCGGCCTAATTCCACACATAGAAGGATCTAGTACAGGCTACTGTCACCTTAACTCACTGGACAACCACCTCAGATGCGTGTCAGACTTTGGCTGCCTACATCGCAAAGGACATGGACCCAGAGAGACACTTTCATGAGCAAACTAAAGGCAATACGAAGGCACCAGCATGGCTGCCATGGCTGCAAGCTCTGGTGTGCCAAGACTCTGATAGACATGGTTGACATTCATGGGATGGCTGATAATTCCATCACACACAGCTGGTACATGTCGGTCGAGATGGATTGGCCAGCTCTTACTGAAATGAGCCCCTGTCTGGGAAGCCCTGCGTGGTCAGCACCTGTATGGGCACAGGTAGGAGCTGGCTCCTGGCTGAGTCATGCTCCAAGTATGGCCCCAGCTCCACAGTTCTGTGAGGACTGTTCTTGGGTCCCTCAAGCAGCTGATGAAACAGTCATGGTCCTGAGCCAAAACCTCATCTCAGTCTCTTTAAACTCTTTCTCTGCTCACTGTTCCATTAGCAACATCTTCTACAGCGTTCTATCTTCAACGCTGCCATTGCTGTTGACACACCATTTCACCCACACTTTTATATCCCCTCATGTAATTCGCTGAGTTAATTGTTCATGTGTTTATCACTAATGTGAACATCACCCTCAGGTATACCCTTTTTAACATTAATAACAGTTTCCCAGCATCACCACTGGGGGTACCAACAGTTCCAAAGCACTAGAAACACACGTAGGCCAACCACCAAGTGGGTGTGGCAGCATTTCTAACAACAGGAAGATGGAAAATTGTACAGTTTTGTTCATCTACTTAATTTCTGTGCTGCTTAATGTGCAGATCAGACGCACAGCCTCCCTCGTGGTCATGGGGAGTTTTTCCTTGCCACTGTTGCTTGTCTGGGGTTAGGCCCTGGGATTCTGGAAAGCGCCTTGAAACAATTTTGATTGTATAAGACACTATATAAATAAAGATTGATTTGATTTGATTTGATTTGATGGTGATTTTGAGAGACAGACGAGAATACAGTATGCTTATGCTGGCTATCTTGATGGTTTTGTTCCGGGTCATATCTCAGAACAGAGGCTGTGGAGCATGTGCACGTGTCGTCTTGTTTAACTCCTGTTAAGGTCCATACGTGGAGAAGCAAATCGATCTGTGCGTCTTAGTTAGAGTACACTGATATGTGTCGGACTTGCGCCTTTACATGCACTTCAGTCGTCCAGTGACCTTGGATTGATAATTCCTTTTCTAGAGTGTCATGTGAAGTCCACGGTGATGGAAGGCAATCAACGGTACACTGTATTCTGTAAAAAATAAACATCAGATGTTAGGACAGCAATCACTGTACATAGCTGCCACTAGCAAATGCGAATCCTGAAGATGCCAAAAAGACAACAGCCACAGGGAGAAAGATGTGTTTTGACGAGTCACGATGAGAGGCATCAACACCTGCAGCCTGGGGATGAGCTGACCTCCTTAGTGAATACCCAAAGCAGCAGAAGCCTGATGAGGAAAAGGAGGAACAAGAAATGGGAAATCAGTAAAGAGCAAGTCCCAGCATGACACCTCCCTGGGAAATAAAACCAACTAAATGCAGATACACACATATCGATATAAATTCTAAAGATAGAGTTTCAAAACCATTTTTAACATTGTACATTTTTGGAGCAACAAAGTAGTTTTGACATTGTTGCCTTTTGTCTTGGCAACAGTAGAAGAATTCAAGGATTACAGTCATTAGCGTGCTAACAGCGTTTGAAAAATGCAGCCCACATGAACAGTGTTTGCAGCCCTGTGGTGATGCGCCCTCTGGACCAGGCCAGGCTTGTTTGACCCAACTGCACCTGCTTGCGGCCTGAGCTGAACTAGAACACATTTGGCCTGAAGAACAGGAACATGTTTAACATGTCGCTGCGGTAAGCACCAGGAACGTTTCATGTCCCGATCACATGGAAAATACTGACATATTACAGATCATAACCTTCTATAAAGCTACAGTTCTAGAATCACATTATTGGTGAATAAATGTGTCCTAGACTATTCATGTAGAGTACACATTCCGACCATAAATTGTGGTATTGTGATATAATATGGAGTAGTCTGAATGCTTTGATTCACTAGACACACTGGGGCTGCTACAATCTCTGGCAGAAGCAGGACACAGATCCACCAGGAGATCTTTTTTAATGCAGAAACAGTTTCAGTTCACAAAGGAGTACTGTGTTCCATCAATCCAGGAAATAATCCCATAGGTTGATAGTTCTCAGAGATGAATACACCTAAGGACGAGAAGAATTCATGCAACCGGTAACAGGCGGGGAGCAAGCTGAGACTTGGTCAAGCGGAAGGGAGACCAGTTCACCAGGTCGGGAACAGAACAGGCACATCAGGAACAGGCAGGGTCAAACCCGAGAAATCAGCCTGTCAAATAACATGGGAGAGTCCTGATGGAAGCAGCACCTGATGGAAGTGCCAGAAGAACATGGTTGACCTTTGTTTGAATGCACCAGCAATGAAGCGAAGTAAAGGTTCCCCAACAGACAGCTGAGG